>NW_026732716.1:105000-349724 GCF_028476545.2 Physella acuta | reverse complement strand
ACTACCTGTATGTGATATGTTGAGCTTCACATTACCCCTACAACTACATGTATGTGATATGTTGAGCTTTACATTTCCTCATACAACCACCTGTATGTGATATGTTGAGCTTCACATTACACCATACAACCACCTGTATGTGATATGTTGAGCTTCACATTACCCCATACAACCACCTGTATATGATATGTTGAGCTGTAAATACCTTATATAATTACCTGTATGTGATATGTTGAGCTTCACATTACCTCATACAACCACCTGTATGTGCTATGTTGAGCTTCACTTTACCCATACAACCACCTGTATGTGCTATGTTGAGCTTCACATTACACCCAACAACTACCTGTATATGATATGTTGAGCTGTAAATTACCTCAAACAACTACCTGTATGTGCTATGTTGAGCTTCACATTACACCCAACAACTACCTGTATGTGATATGTTGAGCTGTAAATTACCTCAAACAACTACCTGTATGTGCTATGTTGAGCTTCACTTTACACCCAACAACTACCTGTATGTGATATGTTGAGCTGTAAATTACCTCATACAACCACCTGTATGTGCTATGTTGAGCTTCACTTTACCCATACAACCACCTGTATGTGCTATGTTGAGCTTCACATTACACCCAACAACTACCTGTATGTGATATGTTGAGCTGTAAATTACCTCAAACAACCACCTGTATGTGATATGTTGAGCTTCACATTACCTCATACAACCCCCTGTATGTGATATGTTGAGCTACACATTACCTCATACAACCACCTGTATATGATACCACCACCACCACCATCACCACCACCCAGTTGCCTGCAGCTACCCCAACAACAGATGCTCCTCCCCACCAGGTGCCGACTGCAAGAGCTGCCTCATGTATCTAAGCCAGTTGGGCAAGTCAAGACTGCAGGAAATTGCCAATTTTTTTGCCGCGACTTAAGCTGTCACTAGCGGGGAGTATTGTAGCTTCCCCATTACGCTCGCGGCCACCTCTCATAAATATTTTCTCAGCCCTCTGTACCGGCGCTAGTGGAGTCATTTCCCCTCGACTTCCCGCCTTTTTTCGATACAGGACTGATACGTTGAGAAAACGAAGTGACTGGTAAATATTTGGACGTACTGATAAACATACAAACACAACAAGACACCTCAGCGGTGTGTTTGTATGGTGAGCAGAGGCTCACATACATGTGTCTTACATATTGCATGACGCAGATTTAAAGACAACACGAACTGTTTCATTAAATATGTAACGTAATGAAGAATATACTCGCATTCAGTGAACGTTTTTTGTTATTTGTTAACTTTTGTTAACTTAAGTCTTACTTAAAAGAAGTTGAAGAACTATATACAAAGTGGCGTTCAGTATGTCGCAGTGCAAACGTACTCACACAGGAAAACAATTTCAGATTCAAGCACTGATAAAACCTTGGTCTCTCTCAATCTGCAGCAGGCTATCATATACTTTGTCTGGCGGTATTTACCAGGTTACTCCGTACTTTGCCAGGTAATACGCTAGGAATTCAAACAGGGGTCTCACCTAATGAGTCTTAATATGTAAGTCTTCAATACTGAATGTCACTTTTCGTGTGTTTTTTTCTTAATACTTCTAGTTACAGAAAAATTGACTTCAAAAGTGGATTTTATAAATATCATCTCATCTTTTTCCCGTTCGTGCCCAAAAATATGGGGAAGCAGTTGAAGTAGAGTTAATCTGTGTCAATGACCAAGGCATATGAAGGGATAGTGAGGTCAGCACTTTGCCTAGCGCCTTTAGTTTCCCTAACGTGACTTAGGCACCATCAGAGTTAGGGTGGATTCGTGGACGTTCTACTGATTAAAACTCGGGACTTTCGGGTTAGCTACCTAGTGTTCTACCGCAAGGCCAAACCATCCCATGCAATAGATATGTGGGTAACAAAAGTGGCAGTTGTTGAAATATGGGCAGCAAAATTGGTAGTTGTTGGAATGTTTGCAACGAAAAAGGCAGTTATAAAAATACGGGCCACAAAAGTAGCAGTTGAAGAAATGCGGGCAACAAAAGTGGCAGTTGAAGAAATACGGGCAACAAAAGTGGCAGTTGAAGAAATACGGGCAACAAAAGTGGCAGTTGAAGAAATACGGGCAACAAAAGTGGCAGTTGAAGAAATACGGGCAACAAAAGTGGCAGTTGAAGAAATACGGGCAACAAAAGTGGCAGTTGAAGAAATGCGGGCAGCAAAGATGGCAGTTGAAGAAATGCGGGCAACAAAGATGGCAGTTGAAGAAATGCGGGCAGCAAAGATAGCAGTGGAAGAAATGCGGGCAGCAAAGATGGCAGTTGAATTAGTCCATGCTGAAATCAGGTCAAGACGTTGATGTGATTGGCCCAGGCTCTGCTGCTATTTGCGTCCCCAGCGACGTGCTATCCACACACTAAAGTCTGACTTAGTTTAGCCCTTGACCTTTGAATGTTTATTGAACTTTCCGCCACTGTTTAGGCCTCGCCTTGCATACTTCCACCCTCTCAATCTGATGACTGCACCGGGCTGGGGAGTACAGGGAACCAGGCCAACTTAGACGACCTCACTCAAACTAAAAAATGATAATCAAAGGTACCCGGATATTTTCTCTCCTTTTAAGCCCCCCTCCGCAACCAATATCACGAGTGCAGGTTGGTTGTTCTGGAATACTCTGGCAAACCCTTCACCATCAAAAGTAGAAGCCGGTAAGTTTTCAAAAGAATTCTTTTTCTGTCATCTTTTTGGCTGTTTCTCGTGTAAACAACAACATAAAAAAGCGAAAAGTGCATTAGACGCTGACCCCTGACCTTGGCGACTGTACCCGGTGTTATTGGCCACATTTCATCACGTGGTCTCTTTGAATAGCACGAGAGCTGACACCGAGACGACGAAAATAGCCGAAAAACGCCGGGAATGAAAGGAACATACCAAAGGCCTCCGCCACACAGCGAGATTGAGGGGGAGGAAGGGAAACGAAAACATTGCTCAAGTTTTAAAACGCTTGGCACAGAGGATAAAGTCAATTTTGTTTCGTGGTTTGAAGTCTTTGTTGAATTTTGAGCAGCTCAGCACATATATTTAAAATATTGATGTATTTTAACTGGAAGTGCAACAGCAAGAACGCATTTGATTTTTTAAAAATAGATTGATCTTTTCTTCAGATAACTTCGAAAAACGTCAGTGATTGTATACTTTAAAATGAAAAAAATTGTTTAATTGTGTATGCAGGTGTTGGCTTTATTTGCAAAAAGAATTTGTTGCAACATCACGCATTTTAATGTTTACATATTTTGTTATTTTTAAGATCAATGTAAATATATTTGACTACAGATCTTTAAACAAAAGAAAAAAACCTTTGAAAAACTAGGTCTTGCATACAACAACTGGGTCGATGGTTTGGCAGAAGGATCATAGACAGGAATTTCTGGGTCATGGGTCTTTTTAGACCCGCAAGTTGGTGGCCGGGTGTTTCAGCGTTTGCTTAGCCTTTCTCTCATTTCCTTGACTGGGTGGAATCACAAGCTCTGACTACACTGGAACACAGACAGTGAAGGACGACATTCTAATGATTCACCGGCTCGGGTAGGATAAACTTTTGGGTGGGTTGTATAAAGCAAACACCGGCTCTAGTTAATGAAGTTGTAGGTGGGTTGTATGAGACAAACACTGGCTCTAGTTAATGAAGTTGTAGTGAGACAAACACCGGCTCTAGTTAATGAAGTTGTAGTGAGACAAACACCGGCTCTAGTTAATGAAGTTGTAGTGAGACAAACACCGGCTCTAGTTAATGAAGTTGTAGGTGGGTTGTATGAGACAAACATCGTCTCTAGTTCATGAAGTTGTAGTGAGACAAACACCGGCTCTAGTTAATGAAGTTGTAGGTGGGTTGTATGAGACAAACATCGTCTCTAGTTCATGAAGTTGTAGGTGGGTCATTAAACAGTGAAGTTTTTTTTGTTCCACTTCTTTATAAAAAAATCCATTTTGAAGTTAAAATCGATTTTCACAGCAGTCGGCGTTGGTACAGCCAAACTGTAGGAGGGACTGATTAAACTAAAACAACAGTATCCGTCTACAATTATTTGGCTGAATAATTCATGACGTAATCAATGCGAGTCAGATGGGGGATCAGCCCACACGAGGGCTGGCTGCTTCTATAATACACGTGGTACCTGGCTGTACCTGGTTGTCCTGGCTGTACCTGGTTGTACCTGGTTGTACCTGGCTGTACCTGGGTGTACCTGGTTGTACCTGGTTGTACCTGACTGTACCTGGCTGTACCTGGCTGTACCTGGCTGTACCTGGCTGTACCTGGCTGTACCTGGCTGTACCTGACTGTACCTGGCTGTACCTGGCTGTACCTGACTGTACCTGGCTGTACCTGGGTGTACCTGACTGTACAGGTAGATAAAGAACTCCACATAAAGGGATCATCTTGCCTCGCTGTGATGTAATTGTTGGTTTGATAATCCCCCCCCCCTCCCCCGCATTTAATATCTTTATGTATGTTTACACACCAAGTTTGGTGACGTTGAAATTATTTCTCCATGTAAGACAGATTTTAAAATCCTAAAAATTTCTAATAAAATAAGAATGGCTAATTTTATACCTAGAAAACTTTCATGCCAAGAATGTATTTAAAGATCGGACTGTTGCCAAAAGAAGTTTTTTTTTTTGTTAATAGTAATATTTTATTGTACTCTAATTGACTTAAATATGGTATATTTAAAAAAAAAAAACAACAGGTCAGACTTTTAAGTGAGTAAACTGGCATCAGTGAAACACAGGTAGATAAGCTCATAAACAAAATTTACCTTGATTTAGAATATTGTAAACATTTTTTAAAAATTTAGATGTAAATTCACATAATAATTTGCCTAAGTTTAGTTTTCGTTCATTCAAACAAAGTGTTTACACGATAAATAACTCCTAATATTTTTCGTTACCTATTGACTTACATGTTGAGATCAACGATTACATTTTTGTCAGAAAATTCACCCTCTCACACGACCCACGTGACTGTTTCACGTGACTACAACACGTGACTAAATACCAACGCTCCTTATTCTCATCCACCCAGAAACGTTCTTAAAAAAGTTGTGGTTCGAATCCGGTTGAAAAGTTTTCTTAGTCTGCCGGGGGGGGGGGGGGGGGGAGGGGGGGGGGGTTAAATAGACGTTTAGAGGAGGGTGGATGGAATGCGTGGGTGGGGGAAGAGGGAATGCAGCACTCCCCAAGAAACAGCGGCAACTGGACGGAACCTTCAGGTAAACATTGAGACGGTTGGTGCTGGACCTAGTATTATAATATGAGGAGCGGTAGTCGAATGAAATGTTACCTGACGTTAGATGGGCGTAGTGGGTAGGTCGAAATTGGTGTTAAACATAATTTATGCATAGTCCTTTACTATAACGAGATTTTTAAATGTTAAAAAAAGAAACATTATTTTTTCGGATAAAAGCTGTGATCACTCAGGAAATCTCTGAACTACAGATATTACCACCCCACTACAGAAATCACTAACCAACTACAGATATCACCACCCACAACCCAACTACAGAAATTACCATTCACTACCTAATTAGAGATATTACCTGCCCCCACCCACCACTCACCTGCTGAAATAACCGCCCACCACCCCACTACTGATGCTACTACCCACCACCTAATTACAGAAATGACCATCCATCAGCAGATGCTGAAAATAGATGCCGGCCTACGTGTAATACTACTCACAAACTAATAAACAACTTAAATTAGAACTGTAAATGTACAACATAACCTATGGGCTTTGTTATTGAGCTACAACTGGCAAAGAAAACAATGAATTATTTATGTAGAACCAGCTGGTTTTTAACGTCGAATGCACTTTTGTCTCAGAAATAATGTTACTTGGCTATTTGGCGGATAGTTTTATCTGGCCACCAGTGGGGTTTTGTAAATGGCTGGGTGTTGGTTGTCGGGGTGGACAAAGTGTGTACAAAGTAAAGGATTTTTTTTTACTAGCTCAGCTATTTTTTAAACTTTATAGTAATTTAATATTGGACAGAACAAATGTACTAAAATGGGGGAGGAGAGCAGAGTTTCTTCCAGGCATCTCTTCGGGGGGGGGGGGGGGCGAAGCCCCCCCCCGAAAATTTTTTACCGCCCCCCCGAACGAAATGAAATTTGTATCATTTATATAGAAAATATATACTTTTAACAGTGTCCGCCCCCCCGAAGAAAGTTTACCGCCCCCCCGAAGATTTCAAGTGCCCCCCCGGAGAAAAAAGTCTGGAAGAAACACTGGAGGAGAGGTGGTGGGAGTGGCCTACGCCTATAGAAATTGGAACCAGACTGTCCTAACTCCACTTTTAGAAAATGTTCTCAGTTAGATTTTTAAGTTTTGTTTTCGTTCACATTTTTATATTAAGGACTTGGTAAGATTAAATCTTTGTTGTGCAATAATGGTGAGATATATGGCCACGAATATTTCCGCCATGATACCTTTGTGGATTTAGGACACAACGGTGTATAACTCTCGAAAACTCGAAAAGTGGAGTTACATTAGTCTGGTTGTAGGGAGGTTATAGCTGTATAATATATATATATATATATATATATATATATATATATATATATATATATATATATATATATATATATATATATATATACATATATGTAATAGTAATCTTTCGGCGACACAATCATATACATACCGAGGGTGTCAAAAAGAACTCTACTTTTCATGATTCCTACAAATTTGTATGAATTTGAGCTGACAGTGTAGTCTAGCAGTCTAAAAGTAATACACAACTGTATACCATAGTATCTATAAGTTATATGGGCCAAACTTTGAGAGAGTTGCGTCAATAGTAGCGTTTGTTTCACGTTGTGATCTAAAACTTCAGGACAGAGATTATTCTCAATGTGATTTGATACACCGCTAGGATGTTGAGTGTTTCTTGCCGTTTTAGCCGTTCGTGCTGAGTCTAATCCATTTGATGGAGAGAGGTTTTTTTATAGATTTTTTTTTATGTATAAGAAACACTTGATGGGAGAAGACTTAGATCAGCAAGTTTATATGAATCGATTCTTCAGCATATTCCTGCGCATACACTTACATATGGGGATGTCTATATGAATCGATTCTTCAGCATATTCCTGCGCATACACTTACAAATGGGGATGTTTATATGAATCGATTCTCCAGCATATTCCTGCGCATACACTTACATATGGGGATGTTTGGAATGAGGTGAAGGACGTGTTCAAAACATTTTCTGTTTTCTGTCCGGTTAGGATGTTGTGTGTGGTGTAGTGATGTGGATGGTGTGGATTGTGTATGGTGTGGGTGCTCTAAGTGCAGTGGGTGCTGTAGGTGTTGTGTGTGGTATAGTGTTGTGGGTGATGTGGATGGTGTGGCTGCTGTGTGTGGTGTAGGTGCTCTAAGATCTATGTATGAATGTGTGGTGTGGATTCTATGGTCGTGGTAGGTGGTGTGGATGATGTGTGTGGTATGTGTGGTGTAACTAATGGGTATAGCATTGTTTATGCGTGTAGTGTTGACTTTAACATGTTAATTAAAGCGTTATCCTTATGGAGCTGAGGTTAAACATGGAGGGTTGGTGTTGTCAGCTCCACCCCAAGCCAGTTTTAGTTTCCCTAAACTTGAGTCCATAAACACCCGTCATAGTCGGGTGGACGGAGTCTAAGAATCAAACCTCAAAATTATCGGGTTAGCAGCCATGCGCTCTACCACCCATCTATTTCTTCCTACGGATTGATTATACAGCACCCAAAACTTTTCAAGAACGCTATGTCTGAACTCCATGGAGGAAGTTCTAGAAATGGTTCTAAAACATTCTCTTGAATTGATTTGATTTTATTGTTGTTTTTACTTTCTCGTATATACGAAGTATAGAGAAAGTCTTGTAATCGTGCAAAAAAAAATCGAGATTTTTACAAATCTCGACGTTTTACACCTCACTGATACGGAAAAACATAATTTTGCAATCTTGTCCGTATGTCTGTGTGTCTGTGTGTGTGTCTGTCTGTCTGTCTGTCTGTCAGTGTGTAAACACGATAACTTGAGTACCGTTACAGCTAGGTTGATGAAATTTCATATATAAGTATTTTATCAAAATCGTAGATCCGTATCAACTTTTGAGCGATTTCCGATAACCGGAAGTGGTACTTTTCCTACTTTGAATTTTTCAAAAGCCTATAACTTGAGTACTATTTCAAATAGATAAATGAAATTTCACATGTAAGTAAAAGATCTAATTCTCTACCTTCTGTTAAATTTTGAGTAATTTCGCTTGACTGGAAGTAGTACTTTACGCTACTTCCGATTTCTCAAAAAACTAATGTAAATTTTAAAAGTACTAATAATATTGCGCACTATTATGCGCTTTTTTATTTGGCGTTCACTTGGTGTGCAATTGATTTGTCTACGAGATTTTATTCTATTTTTAAAACTTTAAGTATTTAAAATGGATTAAAAATCATGTCTATAGCCCGAGTTCCCATCCCCTGTTATTTTATATAAGAATATTCGAGAAAGTTTAGGGGAGATCACTCCCGGTATATTTATGTGTGTACACTTCAGAAAAAATTAGGTTTTCTACACATCACAAAAAAATTTAGGTTTCCTACACATCACAAAAACGTGAAGTTTCCTATACATCACACAAAATGTGAGGTTTTCTACACATCACAAAAGAATGTGAGGTTTTCTACACATCACAAAAATGTGACGTTTTCTACACATCACAAAAACATATTTCTGTGCAACCTTTGTTTCTCAAGAGAAATCGATAACATTGTAATAAAATTAAATTTTCTCTCTGGGGCTTCTTGTTGAACAAATAAAATCTCAGGGCTTTTTATTTTCTGTGACATTCAATACAAACATGAACATGTGGTGTTTAGAAAGACGGATGTACGAACATTTTCTATGACGTTCAATACAAACATGAACATGTGGTGTTCAGAAAGACAAAAACACGAACATTTTCTGTGACGTTCAATACAAACATGAACATGTGGTGTTCAGAAAGAAAAAAACACGAACATTTTCTGTGACATTCAATACAAACATGAACATGTGGTGTTCAGAAAGAAAAAAACACGAACATTTTCTGTGACATTCAATACAAACATGAACATGTGGTGTTCTGAAAGAAAAAAACACGAACATTTTCTGTGACATTCAATACAAACATGAACATGTGGTGTTCTGAAAGAAAAAAACACGAACATTTTCTGTGACATTCAATACAAACATGAACATGTGGTGTTCTGAAAGAAAAAAACACGAACATTTTCTGTGACATTCAATACAAACATGAACATGTGGTGTTCTGAAAGAAAAAAACACGAACATTTTCTGTGACATTCAATACAAACATGAACATGTGGTGTTCTGAAAGAAAAAAACACGAACATTTTCTGTGACATTCAATACAAACATGAACATGTGGTGTTCTGAAAGAAAAAAACACGAACATTTTCTGTGACATTCAATACAAACATGAACATGTGGTGTTCTGAAAGAAAAAAACACGAACATTTTCTGTGACATTCAATACAAACATGAACATGTGGTGTTCTGAAAGAAAAAAACACGAACATTTTCTGTGACATTCAATACAAACATGAACATGTGGTGTTCTGAAAGACGGATGTACGAACATTTTCTGTGACTTTTTGTACAACATGAACATGTGGTGTTCACAGCGACAAAAACACGAACATATTGTTAGACCTTCAGCACGAATCTGAACATAAATGAACACAAACAAAACACAGAAAATTTTTGGGGTATCTGACTTCATCTGAAAGGTCCTTGCTTGAAAGTCACTAGTCAGAACAGATGGAAATGGAACAATTTTTTTCAAAATTAACAATTTACGTAAAGACTATTTGCCGAAGATCAGTTGTCCGATACAAATATTCAAGATTCCAAGATTCCAAATTAATGTGTGCCAAATTGTTTTTTTTTTTTTTTTTTTTTTTTTTTTTTTTTTTTTTTTTTTTTTTTTTGCTAGTGATAATTGAGAAGAAAAGAGTATTATTAGAAAGTGTAAAAATAATGAAACGTAGATTTTACTTTAATTTTGACGTTTAAAAACATTAAAACTAATTACACCATTAAGTAAACGCTTAAAGACAATTTCTTTTAAGTTTCTTTGAATGGAAATCATATGAAAGCGTCTCTCAATCGTCGCCTAAATCACCCCGTGATTAGTGAGATTACCAACACACAGTATTGACTAAACAAGCTGTTCTAAAACTAGTATCAAAGGAAGCGAATCTTTTCTACTAGAAATCAAATGAAATAGTTTTCGTCTAATGTTGAAAGACGCCACCTACATCGTCAAGTAAGTGTGGGACAACTACATCTACACGTCGACAAATGAAGAGGCTCTAAACACTAATCACAAGAAGAGAATATTTGAGTTGGATGTCCAAACTAAATTATAAATAGTTACTTTATAATTTAGATCTAGTATGTCATAAGTATGTCATAAGTTTTGAAAACAATATGCACCGAAGATGTTGCATTAGATTCGTGATTATTAGAACTCTCAAACAAGTATTTGAACTGGCACGTAAAACAAGTGGAACGTATTAGGGTTCCAAAAAGTAAAAATAGGGCCCCTGGGAGCCCCACTCGTGTGCCCAAGGGAACGGTCCTGTACTCTGATGGCGATTAGCGACGACTCAAAATAGCGTCTTAATCCTACGCCGCATTATACCAATATTTTATCCATCCCTTAGGTTTTCAGATATTGGAGACTGGACACGCGTCAAGCACACACACAAAAGATGTGCACGTGCCTATGTCAAAAGACGGCAACATCGTTTTCTTACTAAACTCTCTGTGGGGTGTATGAATATTTTTATTGCTAGTGCCGGGCTAATCCCCCATAACAATAACATCACGTGACTCGTCTAGGGCCTGATGGATTAAATAAAATGGAGAATCCAATTCTACAAAGTGTTTGTATTTATGAAGTGACAGTTTTGTTTTCTTATACTTTAAGAGTAATAAAAGGACTACTTTAAATGGCTGCTCCTCTTTATGTTTTTAAAAACCACTTTGATGTTGTTGTAATTTAGAGTAAAGCACCCAGACTGTCATAAAACGCAACATTAGTACAACTGTTTTAGTTTGCCAGTGGTGTTAAAAGTGTGGGTAAGGGAAGAAACTCTAACGGTAAAGTCAATTAATTTTGTGGTCGACTAAACCAGTTTTATTTCCACTTAATCAAAACAAAACGTAAAGGGGAAAAACTCAACTGCTCACACTTTCTGATCTCTTCAGCAGAAGTGCGCGCTTGATTGCCCTTGATGGCTTTTGTTTACACGTCGTGGGGTGGGGGGGGGGGGAGGGAGAGTTGGGATGGGGTATGGAAAATGTTGGAATACCACTTTTTGACAGAGGAAGGCGTTGGGATCAGCGCTTTATGAAAGGCGTATGTGATGCTGTAATGGCTCAACGTAAAAGAGTTCTAATAATGTACCGGTATGACTTATGAATCAGGACACGATGTTACAAATGAGAAATATCTCCTCCACCCTTCCTTTTTACCTTAACTTTACTCCAAACCCACAATCGTTAAACTTTCCACCCCGACAGTCTTTGGCTTTTAGGGAAATGGTAACCTATTTCATATAAATGGTAACCTATTTCATATAAAAGGTAAAGTTTTTTTAGGTAAACGGTCACCTATCTCAGGTAAACGGTTACCTATTTCCGGTAAACGGTAACCTATTTCAGGTTAATTGTAACTTATTTCAGGTAAATGGTAACCTATTTCATATAAATGGTTAAGTTTTTTTTAGGTAAACGGTAACCTATCTCAGGTAAATGGTATCCTATTTCGTGTAAATGGTAACATATTTCGGGTTAATTGTAACTTATTTCAGGTAAATGGTAACCTATTTCAGGTAAACGGTTACCTATTTCGGGTCAATTGTAACTTATTTCAGGTAAATGGTAACCTATTTCAGGTAAATGGTTACCTATTTCCGGTAAACGGTAACCTATTTCAGGTAAACGGTAACCCATTTCGGGTCAATTGTAACTTATTTCAGGTAAACGGTAACCTATTTCAGGTAACGGTTACCTATTTCGGGAAATGGTAACAGATTTCAGGAAATGATTACCTATTTTTGGTCAATGGTAATCTATTTCAGGTGTGCTATTTTAAATCAGGTAAATGGTAACCTCATTTTATTACCTGATCTAAATCTATACTAACCCACCTAACCCCATAACTTTTCTACACTTAAAAACGTGTTGGACAAATCCCCAATGTTGAGTGTGGGATGACAACACTAGCTACAAAACAATGGCCTGGATCAATAGTCAAACAAACAGCGGACAGGCCTGTATGATCAAAGTTTGATTATACGATAAAATTACGATTTAAAAACCCGGCCATTGTTGAAATAATTCAGCCATAGACCCGTTTGGTTTAGAGATTACACGCTCACATCTGCTGTCCCGTTGTTCCCGCGCGCTCCGTTGTTTGGCAGGCGTCAAGGTTAAATCAAACTCCAGATGTGTACCGCTTTGACACGTCATTAAAATGTAAAGTGTAAAAACTGTGAATGGTGAGATGGCGTGGTGGTGAGTGGGTCCTCTATTATGTGGGTAGACGGTGAAGTTTTGTGACGGTCAGCAGATGTTGTCGTTCGTATACAGCCAGGTGATGTTGTCGCTTGTATACAGCCAGGTGATGCTGTCGCTTGTATACACCCATGGTAATGCTGTCGTTTGTACACAGCCAGGTGATGCTGTCGTTTGTATACAGCCAGATGATGCTGTCGTTAGTATACAGTCTGGGTGATGCTGTCGTTTGTAAACACCCAGGCGATGTTGTATTACCCTACATCGCTGTGTTATTATCCATTGATTGGTGGCAAGAAGTAATTAAACCTCGCTTTAACTCAAACCCTGACGTAACACCACCCTTAATCTAAATTTAATCTTATTCCTAGACGCAACTCTTAAACTGAATTCTTTTAACTTTTCGTTCACTTTATTGTCCAGAGTTCGAATCCCAATTGGAACAGCAACCTAAACATTTTGAAGTATACTTGAAAATGTAAAAATATTTCAATGGAAATGTGGCGACTTCGGCTTGGATTAGTTTTAAAAAAATTGACAGTAGTACAGGGCATATGTCGGTTTAATTGTTATTGCTGTCCACCTCTTTATGAAAACACGTTATCAGTCTATCAAAAACTATCTGGAAGCTGTTATATTAACTTAGTGTGTACGCACCGTGTTATTTATGTGTACATCATGTGTATGTGTACAAACAAATGCTAGAGTTGGGCTTGGCCTGACCACTTCTAGGGTGGGGCTGGGGGTGGGGGATTAAATCCCCAGCAACACGGGCCGTGTAGAGACGTGAATAAAAGATGTTGAGTTCACCCAACCAGACCCACAGCCAGCTTTCGTGGATCTATTTTTCATGGGGGGCCTTTGATAGGACTCCCCCACCAATTAACTCAGGTCTCCAAGGATCTGCTTGGATAGTAGCGCATGCAATCCTATCCCACATATTAAACACTAGTACATACCAGTAGCGCATGCAATCCTATCCTACATATTAAACACCAGTACATACCAGTAGCGCATTCAATCCTATACTACATATTAAACACCATCACATACCAGTAGAGCAAGCAATCCTATCCCACATATTAAACACCAGCACATACCAGTAGCTCATACAATCCTATACTACAATTAAACACTTCTACATATCACATATTAATCACCCAGCTGTCCATACCAGAGTAGAATAATTATATCAAGTTGTCCAACTTAGGATGGTCTACAGACATGGGGACCATTCCTCTCCCACACACACCTTCCCATCAAAAATAAAATTAAAACTCTAACGAGGAATAAAGTTTAAAAGCAATGATATTACCAATCAAGTTAAGATACGTTTTCTAAATTTCCATAATCTCTGTATAATTAAATCTAGTTTTTTTATAAGTATTAAGAGAGCGTTCCATTACTAGTACATCTGCAAGTTAACATGCTCATAGTAAAAAATATTATACTTTGTGCTACTAAAAAAGACTCCTATAGTGAGTGCTGTATCTAGACTAGCATGAGTTCCTCTCTATATTGTGTGTGACCCCGACATTGAATAAAATTATCTCATGTAAACAAACAACCTACCAACGTTATTTTTTTGTTTTACTTTGAATAACAAGAAAATCTCAACATATAAAATGGGTTGTTTCCCCTGATGAAGGTACTTGAAGCATTGATCGCCCACCCCACACTTCAGCCTTTAAACTTTCATCAACCTATTCACTCCGACAAAGTAAAAGCCCTCCAGCCCGAGTGCAGCTCATTTTTCGCTACATACGGAATGTTAACAAAGATACGAGTTCACTTTCCCATCAAGCTCGCAGGTGGCGCTTTTGTTTGACGAGGGTGTCTAAGGGCACATAACTTTTTTTTTAAAATCACGGTTATCCCCCTTCGTGTTCGAAAATATGTCTGGATTTCCAAGTTATTTTCTATGTAATTAAATTATAATTTTGTTATTATTTTGTGATATATTTATGCCATATATATATATATATATATATATATATATATATATATATATATATATATATATATATATATATATATATATATATATATATATATATATGAGTGTGTGTTCGTATTTTATGTGTATGTCCTTGCGTATTATAAAAAAAATATATTTCTATGCACAAGGTAATGTAGAAGAAACGAAATACCTTTAACTGTTTTTTGTTTATTTTCAGTTCTTCATATAATTATCATATGATTATAAGATATTTGCAGTAACCTTGCCAGTAATTCATCAAATAACCATAAGCTGCCTTGCAGTAACCGAGTACTTTATCGTATAACCATATGCAGCCTACAGTAACCACACGAGTACTTCATCATATAACCATAGGCTTCCAGCAGTAACCGGGTTCTTCATAATATAACCATAAGCTTTATCCAGTAACCACACAAGTACTTCATCAAATATATTATTCTTTTCAGTTGGACAAAATATATATTTTATAATGACTATATTAACTTGCAGATTTACTGAAAATGGAACGCACTCAAATAACCATATGCTTCCTGCAGTAACCGAGTACTTCATCATATAGCCATAAGCTGTCTAAGTAACCAGTCTTTACTTCATCATATAACCATAAGCTGTCTAAATAACCAGTCTAGTACTTCATCATATAGCCATAAGCTGTCTAAATAACCAGTCAAGTACTTCATCATATAGCCATAAGCTGTCTAAGTAACCAGTCTTTACTTCATCATATAACCATAAGCTGTCTAAATAACCAGTCAAGTACTTCATCATATAGCCATAAGCTGTCTAAGTAACCAGTCGAGTACTTCATCATATAGCCATAAGCTGTCTAAGTAACCAGTCGAGTACTTCATCATATGACCATATACTCCTGCAGTAACCACACGAGTATGGTTTATTGGTCAACTATTAGAAATGGGATCCCTACCTCCACACATACCCCCTCCCCCATAACCGTCATTACTATGTAAACTATAAGTTCTACCCACCAGTCCAGGTATGGGGGGGGGGGTGAGGTATTTTTGTCTGTTTGCTCTGCAGGCAATCAGCTCTGCCCCAGCAGCTGCTAATTGTCTAGAACCGCACGCGTCATTAGCAGCCGTAGGTAACGAAGGAGTCCAACACGCCTGAACCACAAGTCCCGTGTAGCCGCCTGGTTGCTAGAACCATTAAGATGGTCCCAGAGTTAAGCGGTAGACGTGTTTACGTGGTATCTAAGTACCATGTAAGGGTTACGTAGGTTAGAAGTACTATATTCGTTCATTTTAGGCATCATGATATAGTAAAAGAATTCTTTGATAATAAAATTCTGTTTTGCAAGTGAATTATTATTTTAGAACCTGTTATTATTTAAAACAAATATTTTAATAGTGAGACTCCGACAATTTTTTTAAAGCTATTTTTTAAAGTTTTTCTGGTGCTTTTGCCGCAAGTTATAGTTATCGTATTACACTAAGCAACGCTAAATGTTTTATATATATATATATATATATATATATATATATATATATATATATATATATATATAAAGTTCTTTAAGGCACACACGCATACATTTTTAAATATCGTAATCATAAGATTCTTGGAATTGTTCAGTTGATGTAGCATTAACAAAACCAGACAAGCAATTAGTGAGATGAAGTTGAGATCTGACGTGCCCCTCCACCCACACCACCCACACCACCCACACCACCCACACCACCCACCCACCCCACCCACACCACCCACACCACCCACACCAGACGTAACCCTCCGACCATCGAGTCTGGTCTCGCTGGATCTCGTGATGGACGCGACGTGCCGGGGACAGAAATCATTTCTTGCTCATTCGTCAACGTCTGCCCGGGCCAGACGGAAATCACGTGACTCCATCAACAAATATGGCGGTGTTGTTTCAGAATTCGGATCGTTATCAGTTTGGGTAGAGAGACTGTTTGTCAATGTTATAAAGGCTTGTTAGGATCTGTGAGGGGGGGGGGGTTCAGATTTCCGTGTGTCATCATTTTGTCTGTCATAAGACATTCAAGAAATGTTTAGATCATCAATTCCCCCCACTTGACTTCCGGCTGTCTGTCGAAGGTATTACGTCATGAATAAATCATACGACCAATTAAAACCGGAAATGACGAATGACTGTTGTATGACGTAAGGTGCCATAGACCAGACTGTATGTTTGATGTATGACCAATCACGTTTAAATTATATTCCCAAGGTCGTCGGTAAACCACGTCACGCCAATTATTACCCCCCCCCCCCCACACCACTACACACATTGTTGGCATTGTTCATTATAAAATCAAGACCCCCCCCCCCACCCCAGTTTATAATAACGTTACAAGATACTACGACTCCATCCTAAATTACCACAATAAATAATCACGCTACATTCCATACTAAGCTTAAAGATTGAAGTGAATGAACAACTAGAGCTTAAGTAAGTTCAGTTTTTCTAAACCATTGGAGCTAAACTTAGGGGGAGTAAAGGATTGCAGCTTAAGTTCAGCCGGGGAACGGAATTGAGTTAAAGTTCAGTTAAGTGAACCATTGGAGCTAAAGTTCACCTAAGTAAACAAATAAGGCTAAACGAAGATCAGGGAGTTAACGATTGGAGCTAAAGTTCACCTAAGTAAACAAATAAGGCTAAACGAAGATCAGGGAGTTAACGATTGGAGCTAAAGTTCACCTAAGTAAACAAATAAGGCTAAACGAAGATTAGGGAGTTAACGATTGGAGCTAAAGTTGGCTAGGTGGTTGTATCAAGCCAACCATAATGATTGAAAACCAAAACTTACCTTTTCTAGGTGGTTGGTAGGTTGATCAGGATAAACGGTCGGTTGATTTTTAATTATGTTTTTTTATCGTAACCACTGGTGCGTGGAGGTACCTGATTTTGCCTCAAGTCTCAGACGTCCAGGTGAGTCTAGACTCACCAACACAAGTAGGTTTGAACGCACGTGAAACACACAGACCATATGTTCTATTTTAGTCAACAATTATTTTTTTAATATTACATCGAGTGTTATTGGCTTGTCGGTACATCTCCACAAACTCAAAGTTTGGTTTATGGCAATCTGTTTTATTTTATTTTGTTTTTACTTTACGCAGTATAGAGAAAGTATTGTAATCGTGCAAAAAAAAAATCGAGATTTTTACATATCTCGACGTTTTACACCTCGCTGATACGGAAAAACATAATTTTGCAATCTTGTCCGTATGTCTGTGTGTCTGTGTGTGTGTTTGTGTGTGTGTGTGTGTGTGTCTGTGTGTAAACACGATTACTTGAGTACCGTTACAGCTAGGTTGATGAAATTTCATATATAAGTATTTTATTAAAATCGTAGATCCCTATCAACCTTTGAGCGATTTCCAATAACCGGAAGTGGTACTTTTTCTACTTTGAATTTTTCAAAAGCCTATAACTTGAGTACTATTTCAGATAGATAAAAAAACTTTCACATGTAAGTAAAAGATCTAATTCTCTACCTTCTGTTAAATTTTGAATAATTTCCGTTGACTGGAAGCACTAATTTACGCTATTTCCGATTTCTCAAAAAAACGCATATAAATTTATAAAGTACTCATAATATTGCGCGCTATTATGCACATTTTATTAGGCGTTCACTTGGTGTGCAATTCTTTTTTTTTTACAAGATTCCATTCTATTATAAAAGTTTAAGTAATTAAAAATGGATTACAAATATTGTCTATGTCCTGAGTTGCCATCCCTCGTAGTTTTATATTAGAATATTCGAGAAAGTTTAGGGGAGATCACTCCCGGTTTATTTATTTTATTAATTGATATCATTTGTGCTAGATGACAATGGACGTTGAAAAAATGTTTAAAAAAACACATACACACAAAAAAATTCCATTTAATGTGGTGGGTTTTTTTTTTGTTTCGAAATGAAAGAAAATTAAAAAAAAATTAAATCTTTGAAAGGCCTACTCAAATGTGAATGCAACATTAAAAGTTTCAAAGCAAGGCTGTGTTAAAGCTATAAACACGAGAACCTAAGCTGGTAATATAACTACAACCCGCAGTAGAGTTTCATGGTTTGTTCCGTGTTTTTTTATTTTTGTTTTCGGCAGATTTTAATGTGTGGTTATCCGTAAGACTTTTTGTAGAAAAAAAGTTATTTCCTTAAAATGTATGAGACTGTGGTCTTTGCCACAGTGTAGGATATAACGCGAAACGCTAATTTTGAATATAATATTCTTCTTATCATTCAGCGGCCATAAATAAAACACAATACTCGAGAACGCGAGAGACGGATAGCAAAGATTGGTTTAGATTGCTCGAGTAGTTGAGATCAAATAGACTTCTGGAGAACTTTAGACAAAATTGGACTTGACATAAAATCGCTATATTAAGATTAACAGTATTTAAGTCATGTAGTCATTAGTGATTGTTCTAAAAGTGAGAGAAGCACTAACATAGGTCAGTGTGGGATTTATTTTTTATGCTGACAAATGAGTATTATAGAGGTGAGACAAGCCCTTTTATTGGGCAATGTATGTTATAGAGGTGAGACTAGCCTAACATAATGCAATGTACAATATAAAGTAAAACTAGCGGTAATATTAGGCAATGTACATTACACAGCGACACTAGTGGTGATATTAGTCAAAGTGCTTTATACATGTAACAACCACAATATTTTGAATCGAATTTGATGCCAACAGGTGCATACAGCTGAGCTAACTCCATTCCATACTTTAGTTATTACCCTCTACATGTAAGCACACGTTGTTTCACCATTTTAAATGTCGAGCACATGATGTGTCACCATTTCGATTGTTAAACCCTTGCCGTGTCACCATTTTAAGTGTCACCATTTCGACTGTTGAGCTAGTATGATGCCACCATGTTTACATTCAAACACTTGCTGTGTCACCATTTTAAGTGTCACCATTTCGACTGTTGAACCTATATGATGTCGCCATATTGTCTGTTAAACCCTTGCTGTGTCACCATTTTGACGCCATGTTTTCTATTGACACTATCTAATCCACAATACGTTAGTTAGACTGACATCTCACACAGAGAGATTTACACTAGTGTCTTGATGTGTAACAGACGTGTCAGGCCTAATTTACTCCCATTAACCTAAAGCTGTGTTTTACAACTCACATTTTTTGGCTCTACATCCCATACTTTTGTCTGTCACAAAGCCAAACAATTCACTTTATCGCACGCAAATATTTTTAGTATTATTTTATTTCTTTCATAATTATTTCCCCATACTAATGATTTTTTTGTAGTTTATGTAATCAGTTAATATGTTGTTTTGGTAGTTAGATAATCATCACATCAGTTAATATGATGTTTTGGTAGTTCAGAAAATAATCACACCAGTAGTTATGCTGGTTTGGTAGTTTGGACTAGCTAGTTATAAGCGGCAAATCTGTGGCAAATCTGTGTGTTTATCATCTGAAATCATTTGACTTGCGTAGGTCTTTATTCTTCTAGGGTGTCTTGTGTTATCATATGTCTGGTATGTCTTCATGTGCCTGCTTTGTCTTTATATTATTATGTCTTTGTATGTCTTCATATGTCTTCATGTGCCTGCTTTGTCTTTATATGTCTGATATGTCTTCATATTTCTGGTGTGTCTTCATATGTCTGATGTGTCTTCATGTGTCTGCTGTGTCTTCATATGGCTGCCATGTCTTCATATGTCTGCTATGTCTGACACCACTACCCGCCACCACTTACCACCCTATTACCACCAAGACTTTGAAGCTGATCTAGTACTCCGCCCAGCTCTAATATCACCGCGGGCCGGCTAATGGCCAGAGCTTATGAGGTCTATACAAATTTCCCAGCAGCCTTCACGTCAAGTGGGCACCATTAGCTTCAGATTTAGTCTATCCAGTCATATAGTCTATAGCTAAATACTCTTTTATAATTCTTGTACCCGGTACTTCCTTCCGTAAATCTCTCTTTCTTTTTGGTCTTAGTCATTTTTCTAACGTTTATGTTATACAACGATGTTTAGGAAAAATATATTTCTATAGTTTACAATAATTATATAATATGTATAGGCGAACATTGGGCGCAAATGAACAACCGAATTAAAACACGTTGCTTTGTATATTGTCTTGGTATAGAAATTTATATTGGAGGAAACAAATATATAAAGCGAAATTATTTTAAAATATTAATCTATACAAATTCTACACAAATAATTATTTAAAAATCTATTTGCTCAAAATTTGTTTTATAGACTACTTGGTAATATTTTCAAAATAATTCGTGAAAGATCGGATTAAATATTTTCGTTAATATTATATAAAAAAAATAACTGAATCACTGCTGCTGTCTGTTAAGCACAGTTTAGAATTTTAAAAGTTTGCACAGTTTGATAGTCTCGAACTCTCTTACACACACGCACATACACACACACGCACGCATATATGAATATAAATAAATAAATAAATATATATATATATATATATATATATATATATATATATATATATATATATATATATATAATATATATAGGCATCTATTCATATATATTTATTTTATACACACACACACACACACATATATATATATATATATATATATATATATATATATATATATATATATATATATATATATATATATATATATATATATATATATATATATATCATTTATATAAAGCCTTCGTTATGTACTTATTGAGTTTTCGAGTATTTGTCTGCCCAAACCAAGCACTCCCATCAAGACTGATAGATTTCCCATCGACCCCCGACGTCAGAATATTGATGCATAAGTTTGGACAGCCTCTCATATTAGATCAGCTCTTTCAAGACCTCAGCACAATTGCATTAAGTCGGACCCGAGAAACGGACGTGTGGCTTTGGCCGCCGCCGATTGAACTTATCTGGCCACCGGACTGGCAAGGTTGCCAGTTAGTGATGAACTTTTCTTGTTCAATCATTCTGGCTATTCCTCGGCGTGCTGACGTGACCTTAATTTTTTTGATAACCATTATTTATAGAAACTCTTCGTTTCAACGACTGCTTCACCAAACACACATTTCCATTCACTAAATCAAAAGCTAATGGAGAAATGATATGTCAAGCCTCATATAACGTAAATCAACCTTTCACAAGGTTGGTGGAGAGATTTAGCTGATATGGTGCCCGGAGGAGATAGTGAATTCAACTCACTTGGTGGGGGTAGGTCAACTAGGACAGCCGAGCTAAGTCGGTTACAACATTTAATCTAACTTTTTATACAGCGCAAACATAAAACCTTCACACCTGTGTTACACACACATAAACATATATACATATATATATATATATATATATATATATATATATATATATATATATATATATATATATATATATATATATATATATATGTAACGAGCGAACAGTTACCCTGCTCGCAACGCCACATGTTACGAGACTATTTGCCTGTAGTGCCAAATGTAACGAGTTTAACCACTCATGCTACACAACATCGACTACAGTAGAAATACTCGAAGATGCAGGTTCGCTATTGATCCTTTTATTACATGAATCAAGAAATGCTTCAATATAACACAATGAATCAACAGGAATGCTTCACAATAATAGTCTGAATCAACTGACCCCTAACAGTCCTCACTAGGCTTCATATAACTGAATCCACATGTCTATTGTCCTTCTTAACACAATATAACCAACTTGATATGTCACACAGACTGACTGATCTAAAGCGAGCGATGAAGAGAGCGGGCGATCGAAAAGGGAAGAGGGCGAGTTCAGCCGTCCCCTCCTATTTATCCCTTGTATTCGTACTCGTATTCGTACTTGTATTCCTCCGTAATCGATACTTGTACTCGATGTCTCCGACTACTAGTTGCGCAGTTCTAACGTACAGTCCGTTTAATAAAACATCTGCGTCCTATCAATCAAAGTTGACAGGCCGTCTGAATCCCCTCGTACCGTTTCCCAAAATAGCACGCGTTGGCTTTGAGATTGTTATCATTCCGATCTAATAAGCCACCTGCTATCAGTTGCATCAGACTGTAATACTGCGTCTCGGCTTATCGTTCGTTATCAGTTGCATCAGATTTGTAACTAGTAGCTAGGCCTACCCTAGTTACATCCACCCCTGCCTTTTTTTGTGTGTTTTCCACCACAAACAACGCCTGGCAGGTGCACTCCTCCAAAGTCAATCGCACAATCGTAAAAAAATTTTTATTGTTCCACTCACTGTCCACGTCGTCCCATTCGTATACGATTGACAGTTATACCTATTTCACATATCAACTGTGTCTACATCATCTTCCTGAGACACAAAACAGTTCTAGAATTCACATCCACCCTTTTCGTTTGGTGCCTTCACCAGTTCACTTTTATAGCTTTTTGAACCGTCTGTTCTCATACCAGCGCGACCATGAAAGACTTGATGGTTGCTGACAAAAAATTTCGTCTTCCTTCTGTTCCTCAAACTTCTCCGCGGACCACTTATCTGATGGTCTACTGTCTCTCTGCTTCTGGAAGGAACGGGATCCTCTTTGTTGCCGTTATCCTCCACTTGTGTATCGCGGTTGTTCTGTTGATGGTGATATGGTTCCGGGATGGGTATGTGAATTTCCGTTATAGTTTCCGGTTCCCTAATTGTCTTGGATTTCCTTGTGTGTAACTGCTCTTCTTGCCTATTCCAATATTTCTTTAATTGAGCAATATTCGCCCACCGATCCGGTTTGGCGTGATCGATGGGTCTTATCTTAAAGGGGCCACCTGCTACTTTAGGCATCTCCACGACTTGCCATATCTCCTGTCCCCAGAGATCGTGGATTTTGTTTCTGCCTAACGGGTGGCTACGCAGTAATAACCTGTCGTTCAGTTTGAGTGGCGGGTCCTTTGTCTGTACCGGCGGTTCCCTTCGCCGTGCTTCATGTTCTAGTCTTTCCTGTACTACCCTGTACATTTCTCTAATTCTTCTCATATGTTCATTCACATATTCCAGTGCGGTGTATGAGCCAGTCATACTCTCCCTTTTTCCTAGGAACAAATCAAGAGGGAGTCGAGCCTCCCGTCCGAACAGCAACATGTGTGGCGAAAAGCCGGTTGTGGCATGGGGTGTGCAGTTGTATAGATATACCAACTCTGGGAGAAAATCAGGCCAACGTTTTTTCTGTTCAGGTTCTAGGGTACGCAGCAAATCATGCATGCTGCGGTTGAACCGCTCGCACTGTCCGTTTCCTTTCGGATTAAATGTGGTTGTTCTAGATTTGTTGATCCCGTAGTGGCTGCACAGTTGGTTAATTACTTCTGACTCGAAAGCCCTTCCTTGGTCAGAGTGTAATTGTCTTGGTATGCCATATTTGATGAACCAATGTTCTATTAAGACCTTTGCCACTGTTTTGGCAGTCTGATCTCGTGTGGGCACCGCCACAGTCCATTTGGTGAATACATCAGTCATTACCAACACATGTTCCGTCCCATCCGATGATTGCTCCAACGACGTAAAATCCATAGCCACAATCTCTAGTGGTTTTGTCGCTAGTAGGTGTCCTGATGGCTGTCTCATTTTGACAACTGGCATTTTCGCATGCTGACACCTCACACAAGCCTCACAATGGCGTTTGACCTCCATTTCCATATTGGGCCAGTAACACCTCCGTCGTAAAATTTTGTGCGTCCTGTCCTGACCCTGGTGTCCTGCCCTGTCATGTGCCAACCTTAGCACTTCTTCTCGTAATTGTCCAGGCACCACCACCTGGTGTATTGTCCCATCAATTTGGTCATGAATTCTCCGCATGAGAACACCATCCTGTATACTGAGACGGTCCCACTGACTCAGTATTTTCTTTGTTTCTCGACCAAATTGTTCTCTTTCCCTTCTTCCTGGGAATTTTTGTTCCTGGACGTGTTTCAACAGCGGCTGTAAGCCACTATCCGTTCTCTGGGCATTTCTTATCTCTTTGTGATTAAGGCAACTAAAATCACCAATGTCCCTATGTCCGGGCTCTGTGGAAATGTGCTCCACCCCGGTCTGTCCGTTCTGCCTCACTTGCACCCCGTGAGGGATATCTGTTGACGCTCTGACCTCACATATTCCTGTCAGCGTTTCTTCCTCATCGCCCGGTCTCTCGTAAGGATTCCTTGATAAGGCGTCCGCATTGCCATTGGACCGCCCCGGGCGATATTTTATCTCTAGGTCAAAGAGTGCCAATTCTGCTGCCCATCGCTGTTCGATGGATCCCAACTTTGCTGTCTTTAGGTGACTCAAGGGGTTATTGTCAGTGTATACCACACATTTAGCACCTAATAAATAGTCCCTGAATTTTTCCGTCACAGCCCATTTTAATGTCAAAAGTTCTAGTTTCATGGCGCTGTAATTTGTCATGTTCTTCTCTGATTCCTTCAGAGCTCGACTGGCATAAGCAATAACCCTGAAGCCTTGCTTTTGTTGTTGTGATAGCACAGCTCCCAGACCTTTAGAGCTGGCGTCAATTTCTAGCCGAAATGGTTTGTCAAAGTCTGCATATCCTAATATCGGCGCCTCTGTCAAAGCCTTTTTCAATAGCTTAAACGAGTTCAGGCATTCCTCAGTCCATAATTCACCTATCAGTTGTGTTTTGCCTTTCTTTTTCTCCTTACTGTGTTTCTTTGTCATTTTGTTTACCAAGTCATGCAATGGTGCGGCAATTTTTGCAAAACCAGGTACAAATTTTCTATAATAGGAAGCAAAACCCAAGAATGACCTGACCTCTACCGTAGTTGTTGGTTGTTTCCATTCTTTAACAGCTGCAATTTTATCTGGGTCAGTGGCGATGCCATCCGACGAAATCACATAACCCAAAAAATGTACCGATTTCAGACCAAAGCAGCATTTGTCTGGGTTCAGCTTTACTCCTATCTCCCTAAGACGGAGAAACACTTGTTCTAATCTTTCTAGATGGTCCTCCCAAGTTTTTGAGTAAACCAGTATATCATCCAAGTACACCAACATTATTTGAAATAGAAAGTCACTCATAGCACTCTGCATTACTCGCTGGAATGTAGCAGGTGCATTAGTTAGACCAAACGGCATACGGGTCCACTCGTACAGTCCCAGTGGAGAAATAAATGCAGTTTTATGTTGATCGTTGGGGTGCATGGCCACTTGGTGGTAGCCACTGGCCAAATCCAAGGTAGAAAAAAATCTTGCTCCCCCCAACGCATCAAGACATTCATCAATACGAGGCAAGGGGAATGCATCCCTTCTTGTGATATTGTTCAATTTCCGGTAATCACAACACAGTCTTATCTCCCCTGACTTCTTTTTTACCACTACTATCGGTGCCGCATACGGGCTTGTACTGGTTGTAATAATTCCCTTTTTTAGTAGATCATTCAGGTGTGCTTTCACCGCCGAGTAGTGACTTGGCGGTAATCTTCGGTAGGGTTGCGCCACCGGCTTGTCTTGTAGTAAGGGTATCTGGTGTTTGATTACTTCCGTGTACCCCAAATCACCCTCATACGAGGCAAATATATCACTGTATTTATTCAGCAATTCATTTAGTTTTGGGTCCTCAGTTTCCGGGAATGTATATGATCGGCCATCCTCTTTCTTCACCTCGGCCGTCACATTGACCGACCTAATTGTTACTTCATTACTGCTGGTATTGCTCAGTTCGATGCACTGTGCCGACCTTAGTACCTCGACGTTCTGTGGTACTCCTACCAGAGTATTAGGCGGTATAAAAATTTCCTCATCCAAAACATTAGCTACCAACCCTTGAACTAGTCCGTTTTCCGCTGATGTGTATGTCCGCAGTAACACGACGCCTGCCCTCAGTGCGGCGCCACATGGTTCTATCATCACATCACCATTCACGCTTCTATCACCAATTTGTAATGTGATTGCCTTGACCGTGTTTGCCGGGACTGCTGTCCTTCCTCTGGTCTTGGCAAACCTGGCCAACTTGGATCCCCGACCTGGTGTGGTCGATCCGACAATATTTGTAAGAAATTCCGGCAACTGGCCAAGAATATTCATGCCCAACAGGCAAGGTATATTTGACACATTTGTCTCTAGGTTGTGTTTCGTAACGAACACCCCAACCTGCTTCAACCTATGTCCTGCCACCACGACATCCGCCAGAAAATACACAGTATGGAATGGTTAGTCCATTAGCTGCCGTCAGGCGCATGCACGTGTCAGACCTTAACCTATGGTCTTTTCCTTTCATCCATTTGGTGTAAAAATTTTCCGTAATTGTCGTCACTTGGGAGCCTGTATCCACAATTGCCTTCACCGCAATGTCCCCAATCGTAATCACCATTTCGGGACAGACTCCCATCATTTTGTTTCTTGGGCCATTACCTCGCCCCTCTGTAGCCTGACCCTGCCTTACAGAGGACGACCGTTTCCCTGGCAGTACCGTGCCATGTGTCCGGGTTGTGAACAGGACAAGCAAATTGGTCGACCGTCGGCCGTCCATTGGAGTGATGGCTTGGCAGGACGCGGCCGTCCAACCCGTCTCTGTTTTGTCCCGTTCTTTTCCTGATTCTCAGCTGTTGACCTGCTTTCTAACCTCTCCAAACGTTGGTCAACCTTATCTAGGTGGGCCAACAGTTGAGCCATCATGGTCTCCATCGTGTCGGCCCCTGTGGGTGGGGATTGTCTCTGTTCAGGCACAGAGACTTTGTCCACCGAACAGTTCGATTGGTCCTCATCCTCGGACCTGCGGATCGCTGAGTTCCTGACCTGTAGGAAGGTCAACTGCGGGTCTTTGTGGACCTCCTCTTTCAACTCTCTTCTTAGGATCGGGGTTGCTAGCCCCTCGATGAAATGGTCCCTCAGTAGGCGCACATCAATGTCAGGTGTTTTGACCTTTACCGAATCAAAGGCCCCGTTCATCCGGTGTGAGTACTCCATCACACTCTCCGCCATTCTCTGCCTTAAGCCTACGAACCCTGCCAGCAGTTGCGATCCCGACCGTCTCTCCCCAAAGGTCTCCATAATCAGATCCAGCACCTTATCTGGATCTGATTGGATGGTTTTATCGTGGCATTTGACCTCTGCCCTAACCGTCTCTCCTATACTGCCCATCAGCAGTCTTAATCTTTCCTCTGGTGACATGCCTCTCGAGGCCCAGGCCGCTTTGACCTCTTCACTGAACCTGTTGGTTAAAGTTGGATCACCGTCCCCGTAAAATTTGTTAATGTGGGACTCTCTGGGTAGGACCACTATATGGGTCTGCTTCTCGTCCAGAGTCGACATTTTATTCCGTAAGTAACAAAAAAAGAGTTCTTTCTTACCGTGTGTGTATGAAAAATTTTTCTCGTTCCTCAATTTTCACAGTTCCTGAATGTCCGAATTCACACACACACTAAACACAGTTATGCACAAGGTTGACTATGGGTGCCTAAAGCGGCAAGTCTAGTTGAATTCATCCTGTCCGACGACGCCAATTGTAACGAGCGAACAGTTACCCTGCTCGCAACGCCACATGTTACGAGACTATTTGCCTGTAGTGCCAAATGTAACGAGTTTAACCACTCATGCTACACAACATCGACTACACAGCCGCCTTTAATTTCCCTAACGTGAGTTAGGTACCCACTAGAGTTGGGTTTCACTTACTTGAACCCGGATTCGAACTCGAGACTTGCGGTTAGCAATCCAGCTCTCTACCGCTAGACCACTCCGTCCCACAGCGTAGAGCTTATCCGTTAAAGACATCACGCATTTTATACTCAAGCCTTGATAGTCACGTGACGTCACGATAAGCCAGACACCTTCTACATCAAGTCAAGGTATCATCACGATAAGCCAGACACCTTCTACATCAAGGTATCGTAACAAGGTATCGTAACAAGGTATCGTAACAAGGTATCGTAACAAAGTTCTACTAGATTAGGACAGGTTGATAATAAGAAATAGTGTAAACAGTCAGTGGCGTAAATATATATATATATATATATATATATATATATATATATATATATATATATATATATATATATATATATATATACACTTCCATAAAGCACAACTCAAAAGCCAGATTGTAAACAGTAAACATCAGATTACACAACTCAAAAGCCAGATCCCAACACGTCACTTTGGATAGACAAGATAACACCCTACACATTACGTGTGCTTTATATCTTTTATATTTAGGTTTTGGTTATTTTCATAACAATGTCTTTTAATTCCTCAGTAAAAAGTATATTAGTAAACAGTAAACAGTACATTAGACAACAGACAAACACCTGATTTAAAATTATTAATTAAATACACTAGTTATATGTTGTTAGGAATTATTACATTTCCCGAATGATTGCCAGTTAATTCACATGTATGTTATTCACTCATACAGGTCGCTATGAGAAAAAGAAAACATTTGGTTGAAGTAACCTTAAAATAAATTGAGATAACATAGAATAACAAAAACATATCTGTACAATGCGCAGTAACAAAAAAGAACAGCCTAATTTTTAAAGTGAGATAATTTTGTTGAGGGATGAATTAAACATTACTTAACTAATAATGTAGTTTTGTAATTAGCGTAACATTGTTTAGAACTATAAACAAACAGCATGCACATATTTTATAAAGGAATTGTTACAAATGTCGATCATGCATATATTTCATAAAGCAATTACTATACATCTTGGCTACTGATAAAAACAGAACTATGTTTAACAAATATGAGTTTTCGCAGTTGCAAGAATAACTTTACAACATAATGGACATGTAGATATCTTATCAGCGCACTGGAAACACGCAATAAAATGGCCGCAAGGCATAAAAATACAATCCCGTTCAGATCTCTTACATTCCCTGCACACTATGTTTGTTCTGAGGATTGCTTGTTCCGCTTTCAATGCCTGCAGCATTAATCTATTCTTCTCGTGGGCGGGGTAGGTAGAGGTAGTGTCATCCAAACCGTCACACACGTCGTAATTTTTCGCATTATCCAAACTTTCAGAAGGATTTGAAGTCGACTCCGTTTGTAACAACTCTTTACTTTCAAAACAGTTGTCATATTCGGAAATTTCCATAGTAGTATTTTCGTCACTGAAACTACCGTGAGCGTTGTTGTTGGTATTTAGATCTAGTTCAAAATGTTGCAGAACTTCCAAAAGTAGAGATTGCACATTATTGCAAGAGGGTCTCCCAGCTTGTTCAGCATCTCGCACAAATTTTTCTATCTGATTTCTGTTTATATCAGTCATGAAAGCTACTGCTTCAACTTTACGGTCAACATAATGACTTTGTGTTTCATGCTCCATGCTGATTTCGTTCTCTCGGGGATTCTGGGGATAAAAAGATGCGTTCAATGTATGCACCTTACACATATAAACGCATATGTACCGTAGTATGGTATCGTTAGATTATGTCTACAGAAATAAACTTAGTATTAAAATCACAAACGTGAAGATTGTTTGATAACACTTAACAGCTTGACGTGTTATGTTCCATTACATATATATATATATATATATATATATATATATATATATATATATATATATATATATATATATATATATAGTGTGTGTGTGTGTGTGTGTATATATATCTTTAAATATATTTTCATTTATCATATATATTTATATATAATCTTTATTTACTATAGTTATTTATACGTATATAAATAAATAAATATATATATATATAAATATATATATATATATATATATATATATATATATATATATATATATATATATATATATATATATATATATATATATATAATAAAACTTATTCAAAATATATTCTGAAGTAAGCAAATAACTTAAGAATGGTCTTTTTATTTTAAGCTAAAAGTTAAATGATTACGTATCCACACATTCGCTTTTTTTAAAAATCACACACAGTTTAACGGGAAAAAAATGTTTTATAATTACCTGTGTTGAAAATTTCATTACAAACTTTGAGCCCAAAGCTGTGTCTTTCACTGACTAAAATGTCAGATGAATTATTGTGTCTTTAACTAATTTAAGTTCTAGCAAGTGTTTTATCACCTTTTAAAATGCATACAACTAAAATGTCAGTTCTTAATATGGTTTTGGTTTAGTAACAACATCGGGAATTTCCACAAAAATATGTCGCCAAAAATAGATCTAGATATAAATAGAAATAATTGGGTTTTTAAAGTCCTATAATAAAAACTTTGGTAATTATAAACTACACACCCTTTGACTTTATATACATTAAGACATTCTTTAAACAATGCATTTTAGAAGGTGATTTTTTGTTTTTCTTACCCGTTGAACCTAAACCAGTTCAAGATACATTCTTAATTTTTGTCAAATGGCACGTTTAAAATAGAGCGTTTTAATAGTAACGTGTAGATTAAACTAAGCTTTGAACAACATTCATCTGGAAAAAAAATTTACCACTATTTCAGTTTAGGTATGAGCGCATAGTTATATTTGAACACAAATATTACCGGGTTTTTTGTTTTGTTTTAAATTAGCCTATATTGTAAATATTATTATAATAAAATCATCATCTATCGCGTTAAACATTGAAAGAAACAGTATAGGATCTAAATATAACAATGTGCGTCTGCCTGTTGTTTAGGGCCCGTATATCTTTTTGTGTGCTTTAAAGAGCCTACATAATATAACTAAATGCGATTTGTAATACATACATATCCCAATGTGTATCTTATATAGGACACACATATAAATTTTATCTCTTGTAAGACCTTCATATCACTGTGTGTTTCCTATGGGACCTACATTTCATATTTTATTTTGTGTAAAATACTCAGCGGTTTTATAGATGGGCTTATATAACATTGTATTGCAAACATGTATTATTATTATTATTATTATTATTATTATTATTATTATTATTATTATTATTATTATTATTATTATTATTATTATTATTATTATTATTATTATTATTATTATTATTATTATTATTATTATTATTATTATTATTATTATTATTATTATTATTATTATTATTATTATTATTATTATTATTATTATTATTATTATTATAAATGGTATTTTTATCATTATTATTATAGCTACTATTATTATTAGTATTATTAGTATTATTAATATTAACCTATTATTATTATTATATTTTAATTATAATAATAATACTAATTATTATTATTATCTATATATATAATTCTCTTCTTCGAGCCGTTAGAAAACAAGCTGCAAGCGCGCTCCCTAACATCCCCACCCCTACATGATCTTAGTGAGCTGTGGTTCACGCTATGTTTACCTTCGTGGAGTTGGGTTTAGTGACGGCTATTAGGGGCAGATAATTTAGTTTGAAACGATTTTAAACGTAGGGGGGGGGGGGGAAGGGGGGGGGGGGGGTTATGGTCCTTAACGAGCTACTTATAGTGTTTTAAAGAAATATTTTCAGTGTCAGCGTTGGTACTGTCGAATTCACAAATTATGAATTACTGAAAAGTAGAAAAAACAACAACTAAATAGCGGCGTATGTTATGCCGCGGGCCGGCTCGTTATTATTATTATTATTATTATTATTATTATTATTATTATTATTATAAATGGTATTATTATCATTATTATTATAGCTACTATTATTATTAGTATTATTAGTATTATTAATATTAACCTATTATTATTATTATATTTTAATTATAATAATAATACTAATTATTATTATAATTATTATTATTATTATTATTATTATTATTATTATTATTATTATTATTATTATTATTATTATTATTATTATTATTATTATTATTATTATTATTATTATTTTTATTATTATTCGGTAATTGCAAAGCACATACAGAAGTAAGTAAGTTGTAACCTTATAAATGTTGAAAAGCATCTGATTTCACGTCAATTTGGGATAGATAATTGCCGTCCCGATCTCGAAGTTCGATTATCTAGACATATGATTAAAATTGAAATGACAAAGTGGTAAAAAAAAAAGCTGATTAGTTATAGGAATTTTTTTTTTTAACATCTAAAAAAATAGTGGCTTCAAAGTTAATTATAGTAACAACAACCACTAAGGAAATTTCCCAATATATAAGTGAGCGACTCTACTAGGTCAGCGGGAAATCCCGATTTTGATTAATGAATCTTCAGTTTTCTGGGATTCGGTGTGCGTGGAATTTTAATATTTAACTTTCAGAATTAAATTCTACTTCAGCTACATCTATAAACAATTTTAGAGAAAGTTGAGCTACCCAGAGAGACAAAAATAATGTACATTTCACTGCTTATTTCCCTTTGCTTGGTTGAACTCAAGTTACTCCATATTATTAGTACATGTGTTATATGAATGTATTGGTTTTATTCACGTCACGATGTTTTTGTGTTTGTAAAACATTCTGCTGAGTAGATGAAATATTTATTTCGTTTGTTACTTTAACTTTTAGGAGACTGAAGCTGATACTCATCTATTTCATTCACAACCTAAGTTATGACCTTCGATGAGGTGGAGCGATCTTAAGTTTAATTAGACGACGGAGTCTGAAAACTCTAACGCTACACGTACAAGTTCAACAAAATCTCGCAATACACTACAGAGGCGGCTACATCACAGGGTTGGCAATCAACAATATATATATATATATATATATATATATATATATATATATATATATATATATATATATATATATATATATATATATATATATATATATATATATCCTAATATAAGCTCATGTGCGGCGTGCGCACTTTTGTCTCACTCTCTCTCTCTGTCCGCAAAATATTTTCACATGCTATGATATCAGTATCTTCAGCGATATATGGAGAACTTGACATGGACTTTTGTTGAAAATAATATGTTAGATGTTTTAAATGTATAAATTAAATTTTATTTAAAGAAGGAACATCAACATAGAAACCTTAGGCAACACTAATACAAACATCTTAGGGTCGAAATTAAACACATACACTTTAGGATCAGCAACATCAACATACAAACCTTAAGCAATAACACTAATACATACATCTTAGGGTCGACAATAAGCACATATACTTTAGGGTCACAATATAAACATACAAACCTAAGGCACGGCAACTTCAACGTATACTTCTTTAGGTCAGCTACATCAGCCTTATATAAATATAACAGCAAAGTGTTCACAATACGGTTGGCAATATCAATGTATACACATTAAGATCAGCAACATAAATGTATAGATATTAAGGTCAGCAACATCAATGTGTAGAAATTAAGGTCGGCAACATCTTAGTGTGAGCCACAACTACCACTAGAACCGACAAGCAACCATCTTAAATTAACGAAATATGGAAAAAGTTCAGTTTGAATGGATAACGTTTACAGAAAAACTATAAATAAAACATCTATGTATAGAACACCAACAATAGAGAATTATAGGAAACATTTTTAATAATACCTTGTAATAAAGACAAGTTTAAACGTATATTCACCTCAAAACTATTTGACATTATTTATAAAGTGTAAACAATTCAGCCAACATTAAATATAAAAAACATTTAAATTGTTCATTTTGTAAAACAATTAGTATATAATCTTATATTTGTATTCATGTAAAAATACAATTTCCTCTATCATTTTTTTACATGAGTAACCCAAAAAAAACGTTGCGAGGGAGTCTGTCGCAGATTATCAGAGATTTTTTTTCATTCCATATAAACCTATAAGGTGAAATTTTACGGCGACTTATTCTGTTCCGGGACTTTAAGCGAATACTCAACGGCCCCTTCACTAGATTTAGGGTCTACTGGAGAGGACTTTCTACTGGCTGGTGTTACAATGGGAGATTCTAAATCCTGCAGCAGAAGAGATTTTTGTTTTGATTTTGAAGCAGCCGAAGAAGATTTTTTATCGTCTATTTTTTCTTTAGGAAGAGATTCCAAATCTACATCAGAGGAGGATTTCAGGTGGGAATTGGAGAAAGTGTTAAAATCCATCTCTGAAGACACTTGTCTTTGATCAGCGGAGGATAACTTTAAGTTGATGGAGGACATCGACTTTGGGCTTAGTTTTGGTAACGGCAGACTTGTCGAAGATACAAGTTTCCGTTCTTTGACTGATGTGTCTGAGGACTCCAGATATACCGAAGATTTTGGCTCCTTCTTGAGTTGACTTTGAGACATTGACTTTGTTTCCGCAAAAGGTAAACTGCCAGGGGAGGTTACTAAGCTCTGAGATAAAGTTTCAGTTTTGTCGATTACACTCGAAGATTTTAGTTTCTCGGATACTGTTGTCAAGCTTTGTTTCATCGAAGACGTTGATTTAGAATTTAAAGCAGATTTTGATTTTGATTGTTTTTTTGATTTTGTTTTTGATGGGGTTTTAACTTTAGCAGAGGGCTTGCTTTCAACTTTGAATGGGGAGGGCTTATACTGTCTAGGTACTCTATAGCTGGGCTTCAGGGCTTTGACACTGCAGCAAACGTTTTGTTTAGTTTTCTGCAGGCAGTTCCGTCGTCTCAGGTGTTCTATCATAAAGGTGAGCGGGTCAGCAGGTAAACACATCACCACTCGGTTCATTAACTCCTACAGAAAGAAAACTCACACTTAGCATCGAACAAAATCAAAGCATGCTATTCTTGTAGGAACACTCACACTTAACATCCAACAAAATCAAAGCATGCTATTCTTGTAGGAACACTCACACTTAACATCCAACAAAATCAAAGCATGCTAGTCTTGTAGAAACACTCACACTTAGCATCGAACAAAATCAAAGCATGCTATTCTTGTAGGAACACTCACACTTAACATCCAACAAAATCAAAGCATGCTAGTCTTGTAGAAACACTCACACTTAGCATCGAACAAAATCAAAGCATGCTATTCTTGTAGGAACAAATAACAAGTATCTAGACAGCAGGTGACCGAGTGTTCTAGTGGTAGAGAGCTATGCTGCTTCCCCGAAAGTCACGTGTTCGAATCCGGGTTTAAGTCAGTAGAAGGTCCCTGAGTCCACCCACTTCTGGGCACCCAACTCATGTTAAGGAAAAGCAAAGGCATAGTGCTGACCACACTGTCCGTTCACGAGGTCCCTGAAACAGATGAACTCTACTTCATCTGCCCGATGTGTCTTGGGCACGAACAGGAAAAGGAAGGTGGCCCAGCAGTGGAAAGTGCGGTGACTGACCAAACCACGTGTACACACGCGTCAAAATTAGCAATGTGAAGCACCGCGTGACATAAAAAAAAATTCCTAATGGTCAAAACTGGCCATTACTGTGTTGGCAACAAGGACAATCTTTCGAATGTACTCACTGGTTTTTACCTCAGGGCTCGTGCCGGTTATACCCGTAAAATCTAGTAACTAAACGGTGGAGATACATGGTTTAATGAAATACAATATTGGGCTGTTTAGTGTCTTCAAATGACATTTTTTAAATACATTTACATACCTCATAAATATTGTTTTAATTTTTTTTTATAATAACACAAATGGGGGTTGTTATGCATGAAAACTTAACTGCTTAGGCTCTTAATATTTGATTGTGTGTTTGCAAGCTTAAAAACAAATGGTCGAATGAGCGTGAACTGAATCAACCAATCAGCGTCATCCTGGTTCACTACTGGCGCTGACTAAATCTGCGACAACTGAATCAACCAATCAGCGTCATCCTGGTTCACTACTGGCGCTGACTAAATCTGCGACAACTGAATCAACCAATCAGCGTCATCCTGGTTCACTACTGGCGCTGACTAAATCTGCGACAACTGAATCAACCAATCAGCTTCATCCTAGCTTCACTACTGGCGCTGACTAAATCTGCGACAACTGAATCAACCAATCAGCGTCATCCTGGTTCACTACTGGCGCTGACTAAATCTGCGACAACTGAATCAACCAATCAGCTTCATCCTAGCTTCACTACTGGCGCTGACTAAATCTGCGACAACTGAATCAACCAATCAGCGTCATCCTAGCTTCACTACTGGCGCTGACTAAATCTGCGACACAAAGCGGAAAGCTCACACCATAACAAAATACAAGCTTGTTACTAGAGGACTAGCGGCTCACCTCAAAGATGGACAAAATGTTCCTCTTTTCAAGATAGTCCACAGCGGCTTCTTCCGGTTGGTGAATTGGCGGGAGCACAACTTTGGACTGGGAACTTGCTAGAAATGGGCCGTCAACCGGTGACTCTATCCTCGCCGGGGACGGAGAGCTGGCTAGCAGCTTCGACTTCAAGCTCCATGGGTGATCGATTGACTTTTTTTTCTGTAGCTCTTCAACCTGGGATTTCCGAGCTGAGGCCCAAGGTAGGCCTACGGCTTGCTTGCCACCGAGGTACTCGTCTGAGTCGCCCGTAGCGTTGAACGACGGTAGTCTAACAGTGCTTGGTAATGCCGACTCAATAAAGTCTGCAACGTTTTTTCGGATAGTGGTTGACTTGTTCAGAAGGTACTGGGGGAAAAAAAAGCGGGAGTGATCTACCATAGATTTTCACGAATATTCTTATGTAACACTACGAGGGATGGCAACTTGGGGTATCACACAGTGTTTTTTCCAGACTTTTTTCTCTGGGGGGGGGGGGGGGGGGCACTTGAAATTTTCGGGGGGGGGGGGGGGTAGACTTTCTTCGGGGGGGGGGGGCGACTGTTAAAAGTATATATTTTTTATATAAATTTCATTTCATTGGGGGGGGGGGCTGAAAGAAACTCTGCGGGGTATTGACTTGATTTTTAATCCATTTTTAATTACTTAAACTTTTAAAAATAGAATAGAATCTTGTAAATAAAAAGAATTGTAAACAGCAAACAATGAATTTATAACAGTGCGGAATATTAGTTATTTATAAATTCATATACTTTTTTGAGAAATTGTAAATAGCAAAAAGTACTACTTCATGGTAAACAGAAATTACTCAAAATTCGACAGAACGCAGATCTTTTACTTATATGTGAAATTTCTTCTATCTATCTGAAACAGTACTCAAGGTATAGGCTATTGAAAAACCAAAAGTAGAATAAACTCCACTTCCGTTGTCGGAAATTGCTGAAAATGTGAGACAGAACTACAAATTTGATATAACACTTATGTATGAAATTTCATCAACCTAGCTGTAACGGTACTCAAGGTATTGTGTCCACAGACACACATCCACACAAACAGACAGACACACGCACACATACATACGGACCAAATTGCAAAACTTTTTTTTTTCGACTGGTGTAAAAAAAAATTGACAAAACCAAGGGTTTGTTAAATAAAAACGAATTGACACTATATCTGATGACTAACCTTTAGCATGTCCTCACTATGCTGAATCTCAGGGGGTAGGGAAATCCTTTCCTCGACAATTGGGCCCTCTAATTTAAGGGACCTTAGTTGTTCGAACGCCTCGTCGGATAGGGCAGCTGTAGCAGATCCTATTTCCTCCGTGCTTGCTGCAATGTCCACGCCGAGTGGTCTCCCTTTGCTCCTCTTGATTGTTGACAACAGCAACATGTTCACGAGTGTGTACGTCATGCTACTGACTTTCCCGCCCTCGGGGACCTTGATCTTTATTGACAAGTCTTCCAACATTTGTGTCATCGAGCTCGATAACGCCGGTAAATGTTTATCGTCTTCTTTGTCGTCTTCTTGAGATGAATCTGCAAAGGTACATCAATAACAGGAGTTGTTATTTAAATGGATCTAAAACTAAATTAATATCTGGCTTTAAAAATCTGGCTGGGTTATGCTTCAGCTGTAGGGCTGGTAAGTAGATCATCAACCAGTTCTACGGCTCAATAAAACCTGCATGAGCCATAGAACTGTTTGTTGACCTACTTACCAGCCCTATTGTGATGAAAAGCTCGTGTGAAATAAATTGTCTATGTCTTACTGATAATTACTCGTGCCTTTTGGATTGCTTGTCTATCGGAATGTTCTTTTAAAACGACTGTGCTTTAAAGATTGCTATTGTCTTTCATATGTCGTATTTCTTTTGAAATGTTGTAATTTGGAATCCAAGGCAGGAATGTAAAAATGTAACTGTTTCAATGTAAGTGTTACAAGTCTACTACTATTCCTCCTGCCGCCATGTAACTATTCTAAAGACGTTTCTTCAAACATTAAACGACAGCTTTCGTGTTTTACAACGATACCTTTTGCTGCCTTTTGTTACTGTTTCACACCTTTTTGATACCATTTGATACCCATTAGTTTATAAAAATGGTGTTTGTATTCCTAATTAATTAATAATTTTTTCAAAAAGTGTATAATTAATAATGAATTAATAATTAATATTCAAAAAGTACTCACTTTTGGAGGTCTCTGGAGATTCTGAAGACACACTTGGCCTATCAGAAATCGTATTTGACTGCTCTGGTCGATTAGCGCTCCTATTTTCTTGCTGTGGCCGATTAGAACTGATATTTTCCTGTGTGGACATCTCATCAACCACCTCTTCTTTGTTCTCATTTATTTCCTCCACTTTATTAGCCATCAGACTTTGACCCTGCTTGATAGAGCACTCACTGCCTACTTTAGAACTCTTACTCTCCTTCTTTTTCTGCCTGACCTGACCTTTCGACCTTTTCTTCTTCTCCTTGCGTCTCTCCGTCGGGTCCTTGGTGCTTCTGATCAGCTCACAGATCCCAGCAATCATATGGGGAAACTTTTCCAGCGTCTCGTGCAGAATTTCCGTGATCCGGTCAATGACCATCGTGTTGGACAATTTCTCATCTTGAATGGCCATCGCAACGGCTTGGACATTCTCTAGACTCTATATGCATCATACAAACATATATATATATATATATATATATATATATATATATATATATATATATATATATATATATATATATATATATATATATATACGGTTCCATGACAAATGATCTCAGGACAAATGATCTCAGACAAAATATCTCAGACAAAATATCTCACGGACAAATGATCTCAGGACAAATGATCTCAGGACAAATGATCTCAAGGACAAATAATCTCACGGACAAAACATATCAGGACAAATGATACCATGGACAAATGATCTCAGACAAAATATCTCAGAGAAAATATCTCACAGCGGAATTTTAATAGTATGTACGAAGACCCTAGATGATTTGAACTTTTTTATTGAATGCTAATATGGTTTTGTTTACTATTTTACGCTTAATAATTGTGAATAAAATGAATTTGTTAAACCTAACAAACCATCAAAAGTTTTATTAAACTTTGTAGTAGCATTTGATTTGAAAAAGTAAAAATTATAACAAATTTACTCCTTTAGCCTCAAAGGTATAATAAATGATAATGTATAAAACAAATAAAGTTACGGTAATTATACAACATTAAGGTTCAAAACACGCGAAATATTTTTTAAAAATGTGAATGGGTCTTCAGGTTTGTAATGTTAAACTATTGTTTTTATTGCATCATCAACACAAACATAATGTTTACGTTTCTTTGCTGGCAGGTAGCCTACATCAATATGATCACACCTCTCCAATATTACGTGATCATCTATTGTGTTAACTCTTACTCGACATGTCCTAATTTCACATTTCCAAATCTCTTTGCCTGCTTATGGCAAACATAAATTCACCAGAATTCCTAAAACCTTTCTGCGAGGTAACGAAAGAGGCGCTAGCTGAGTAATCACCACTAATACTGCTTTGTTTGATGCACCCTACGACAAACTTAGCTCCGCGATGACCGCTGTTTGTTTAAATAAGCATTTGTCACTGATCACTAAGGTGTGACCGACGCATAACAATGGACTTTAGAGGCTAGTTGTGTTGTCCATAGAGGGTGGATGTCTTTCCTTTAAGCCCTTAAGGCATAACTCTTCTATCAAAGGGGAGGCCACCCTGATACGAAGGTGTGTCTTTATTGTTATTTCATTCCCTTTGATCTAGTTTCGTCCACCTGACATGGTAGGATTGTCTAATGTTTGTCAAGCCCACCTACGCTGTCTATCGAAAAAAAATCTTTAATCTTCGTATACTATATTACAAATACTAACTTTAAAATATTTACTGCAATATGACAAATGTATACGGCAAACATTTCTTACACTTATTATATAGGCCTATAAACAATATTTTAAACATAGTAAACAAAACCATATAACAATCAATAAAAAAAATTCAGATCAACTAAAATCATCAACTACACTATTACAATTTAGGTGTGAGATATTTTGTCTTGAGATATTTTGTCCGAGATCAATTGTCCGTGGTATCATTTGTCCTGATATATTTTGTCCTGGTATCTTTTGTCCGTGAGATCATTTGTCCGTGAGATCATTTGTCCTGAGATCATTTGTCCGTGAGATATTTTGTCTGAGATATTTTGTCTGGGATCATTTGTCCTGAGATCATTTGTCCTGTCACCATATATACATATATATGTATATGTATATATATATATATATATATATATATATATATATATATATATATATATATATATATATATATATATATATATATAAAAACATATATATATATAATATATACGTATATATATATATATATATTCATATATATATATATATATATATATATATATATATATATATATATATATATATATATATATATATATATATATAAACATATATATATATAATATATACGTATATATATATATATATATTCATATATATATATATATATATATATATATATATATATATATATATATATATATATATATATATGTATACCTATATAAATAAAGATATATACAAATCATTCAGATTTAGAAGATATCCACCCTTGTTCACTCAAATAGTCAAACACCGTTGTTGCATAAAGCTAAACCCCCACCCGCTTCTATAGACCTCCCCCCCCCCTCCTTTTTCAGAAACAACTGTAGTTCTGAAATACTATTCTTTTGTCTTACGGTTTCATACATAAAATATAAAAAGCGTTTTGTAATCGTCCGTCCTTCCCTACGTCCGTCCGTACTGTGGGTTCTATTTCTCACAAACTTTCAGAATGTGATCATAACAAGCTTTACTTAACGTTATTTCGTTGTGTATCGTCTGTCAAGGGCGGAAAGTTGCGATACAAAATTCGACCAATTCTGCTAGATCGATTTCTTTAAAAATGTTCAAGTAGGGTCAAGACTCGATGACAATGCAAAGTGACACAATATATGTGTGTGTGTGGGGGGGGGGGGGGGGGGTTGGCCTGCCCTCCTGTGTGGAAGAAGTTTTACCTAACCTCCTGTGGGGGAGGAGTTTGACCTTACCACCTGTGTAGAAGGACTTTGACCTTACCTCCTGTGTGGGAGGAGTTTGACCTTACCACCTGTGGGGGAGGAGTTTGACCTTACCTCCTCTGGGGGAGGAGTTTGACCTTACCTCCTGTCGGGGAGGAGTTTGACCTTACCTGCTGTGTGGGAGGAGTTTGACCTTACCTCCTGTGGGGGAGGAGTTTGACCTTACCTGCTGTGTGGGAGGAGTTTGACCTTACCTCATGTGTGGGAGGAGTTTGACCTTACCTCATGTGTGGGAGGAGTTTGACCTTACCTGCTGTGTGGGAGGAGTTTGACCTTGCCTGCTGTGTGGGAGGAGTTTGACCTTACCTGCTGTGTGGGAGGAGTTTGACCTTACCTCATGTGTGGGAGGAGTTTGACCTTACCTCCTGTGTGTACGTCTCAAGAAAGACGACAACGCCGGCCATAAAGTTGGGATCATCTCTAGTGATATCTAAGGGTGCTGTTGATATACTCTGCAGACGATCGCGCATTACCTGCGATGATTTGTTCTCTAAAACATTTATACAAAATGCATAAATTTGGTTAGTTAAATAACAAATAAGAAAATAATTAAGTAAATGTTAAATATGTTTTATAAAGACTTGACCACACAACTTATTTTTAGTAATTATACGAATATTGCCAGGGTCTGTCTAGAATTTTATTCTATATTTCCAGTCTCTACAGCATATAGAAAACCCTAACTCTGGTATACATCATAGCCTCATCATCCACATAGCCTATCTTTACCCAAATACTAGCCACCCCCATAGCCTAACTGTACCCAATACTAGTCATCCCCATAGCCTAACTTTACCAAAATACTAGCCATCCCCATAGCCTAACTTTACCCAAACACTAGCCATCCCCATAGCCTAACTTTACCCAAATACTAGTCATCCACATAGCCAAACTTTACCCAAATACTAGTCATCCCCATAGCCTAACTTTACTCAAATACTAGTCATCCCCATAGCCTAACTTTACCCAAATACTAGTCATCCCCATAGCCTAACTTTACCCAATACTAGTCATCCCCATAGCCTAACTGTCCCAAAATATTGATCCTAACTATAGTCTCGCTTTAACCTAACCATGCCCATTACCTTTTTAATTGCATTAGCCATGATCCTAACCCTGACTCACTCCCTAACTCTATTCTTACTAACGTCATCCCATCCCCACCAACATATGTACACACACCAGCACTGCGAGTACACGCTAAACGCCTGAGCGTGCTTGTATACACCAACACAGTGTGTACACACTGACGCGTGCTTGTACACATACCAACACTGCTTGAACTGCTTGTACACACGCCAGCGTGGTATGTACACACCAGCGTGGTGAGTACACACCAGCACTGTGAGTACACACCAGCGCGTACTTGCATGACATAATAACTTCCTGCATCAACCTACGTAGTTTCCGCTTGGACCGTTTGGTGCTGAGCTGTATCCTTATCTCATCCTCTGACGGCGACAGCAGAATCTGGCACTCGGCGTCCTGATGCTTGGGGAACACCTGCAGCGGTTGATCGAACGACTCGACCTGGGTCAGACTGAACTCTTGGATGTCAGGCTCTGGGGAAAACTTCACCGAGGGCTTCACGCTGACCATGTTTACTTGGAAATTTGTTAAGCGCGATGTACTAAAACAAGCTATTTGAAATTATCAAAACATTGAATATTTATATAAAACGTTTACAAAAAAATGTACTAAATTATACGCTAACATAGACTATAGTTATATTGGAAAGGAAATGCGTCACGTTTTTATTAGCACTAAACGGAAGTAAGCTAAAATTTGATATTTCCGATAAAGTATGAAAAGTTACGTTTTTAAAAAAATGTGAAGTGTGACTAAAATGATCAATGGCATGAAATGGGTTAGGCTAACGATGGGCTTTTTATATTTTTAGAACTCTGGCATTAAACATGTTCGATAACTATAGTCTCTTTCAGACCCACTTTGCTACAAGTACAAGGTAGCCTGTATTTTGCTACCAATATTTTAGGAAATTAAAACAAAAAATCTTTTTTCTAGTCGTCTCCCCTTAGTTACAAAAAAAAGAGACAAAGAAATAAGGAAAATCCGATAATGCGCTTTGAGATGTTTTGATACAGCACAGAGAAGCGCTGTGTATTATCAAAACATATTGATATAAAAACAAGACTTTCTCTATACTTCGTATATACGAGAAAGTAAATATATCAAAACATAAAATAATGGTTGAATATGGAAACTTGAACTTGTCAGCATAAACATCTACAACAAGCAACACTAGCCCTCGTGTGACTGGCTTGACCTGTGACCTGTGACCTGTGACACTGACAGACAGCTTTCATTTGAGTCGTTGCTTATGGGATGTATTTTTTAAATGTATACGTCTGTATATTTTAGCTGTCTCTATTGTTTTGCTGTTCTTAATATCCTGTTTAGTGTTTCTTTCAGACTTTTTTTTCCTCCAGTGGGGGAGAAGAGGGTGGGGGGCACTTGACCCATTGGGGGGGGGGGGCTAAGTCCTACTGTCTGTATTCTCCTGTTTTCTGTATTGTCCTACTATCTGTATTGTCCTACTATCTGTATTGTCCTACTATCTGTATTGTCCTACTATATGTATTGTCCTACTATCTGTATTGTCCTGTTGTCTGTATAGTCCTACTATCTGTATTGTCCTGTTGTCTGTATAGTCCTACTATCTGTATTGTCCTGTTGTCTGTATAGTCCTACTATCTGTATTGTCCTGTTGTCTGTATAGTCCTACTATCTGTATTGTCCTGTTGTCTGTATAGTCCTACTATCTGTATTGTCCTACTATATGTATTGTCCTACTATCTGTATTGTCCAGTTCTCTGTATAGAACTACTGTCTGTATAGTCCTACTGTCTGTATTGTCCTACTGTCTGTATTGTCCTATTGTCTGTAAAGTCTACCACCCCTCTACCCCCCGAACGAAATGGAATTCTTATAGAAAATATTATTATTTACCAGTGTCCGCCCGCCCCCCGGAAAATGTTGACAGCCTCCCCCCACCCCCCCCCCCCTTGAAAATATCAAGTGTCTCCCCCCCCCCCCCTCGGAGAAAAACAGTCTGGAAGAAACACAGGTCTTTGTTGCCCTCTTCTCTGTATAGTCCTAACTCAACTTTGACCTACTGTACTGTTGACCAATAGCTCGAGTGTTTTACCCACAGTTTTCAAATCTTTAAATCTTCAGCCCAACAAAAGTTGTGCTAACCTATCAGAACATCTAAATATAGAACCACAGTATCGTGGTGCAACAGCTAGATTAAGTCATGACGGCTGTGGGTTGTGACGTCAATTGATAATCCGATCAGATACCACGGTGTTTTCTACGTCATTTTGATTGTATGGATATAACATGTTTTTTAATCCCAGCGAGTTTATACATACAAGTTTCTAAAGAAACAATTCATATAAATGGCGATAAAATGTTATATTCCATTACAACGATTTCTTCGTTTGTTTACCTTATTGTTATGTTTATTTTTAGGGTTATTCATATAAAAATTATTTTTAAATTTAATCTTACTTCAAACAAAAATTGAGTTAAATACCAATATAAAACACAGTTATGAACGTCATTATACTCGAATAATGTGCTGTTTTGATTCACTGCTTGTTGTGTGGGGATAAAGTATGAGAAAATCAATAGCGAAAATGTAGATCTATATTTGCTATTTGCTTTCTGTTATTTCTAACTTGAAACTTGCATACACCGAAAAAAACCATCACCATTGCTTGCATTAGACATATACATTACAAATAATATTAAGTGTTATATATTTGAATCACAATAAATAATAAATCTGTGAAATAAATATTGTTGCCATAACACCGAAATTTCTCAACGTTACAGTTTTACAGGGTACGTTTGTAACAGATATAGATTACTGCTGTCATCTGAGTAAAATAGAAATAAAATGTGTTGGTTCAAATACACTCCTAGTGTCTGGACTGTATATGTTCACTTATGAGGCATTAATATTACAAAAAGTAATTACTTGTGTTTATGTCTATATGCATATAGAGAGGGGTAATCCTAGAGAGACAATGCCTAGAGAGACAATGCCTAGAGAGACAATGCCTAGAAAGACAATGCCTAGAGATGAATGTCTAGAGATGTAAAATGTGTGCCATTTTGTTTTGTAGGCATGGGCGCTGGTGTGGCTGATCATTCAGATTCTGGAGTGCCGATCTCTACGGCAATGGGACAGCGTGGCCTAGAGGCAGAGCGCTAAATTGCAAAAGTATCGAGTTCGAATTCAGGTTAGCGTCAGTAGAACGTTCCTGTTAGCGAAAGTAAATTGCTGACCCCACTATCCCTTCATATGCCGAGGTCACAGAAACAGGTAAACTCTACTTCACGTGCCCCATGGACCATCAGCTTCGAAAAGTTAACTTTACTTTTTAAAAATCTGTGCCGCAGTTAGTTCAGATCATGTTTGTGGTTGCAGCCCTTTGCTCCCCAAGGGCCACAAAATAATTATGAGGATGATGATGTTTTGTCTCAGCTGATTCTACCCTTCCTCTCCTCTCTGAGACCACCTCGCCTTGTTAACTTCAGCGATGGAAGTGCCAGTTTGTCGACCGGTCACCACAATGTACTGTCTTGGGCAACTGCTTCAATAGATGTCCACTCATGTCGGTCACCACAATGTAGTGTCTTGGGCAACTGCTCCAACAGATGTCCACTCATGTCGGTCACCACAATGTAGTGTCTTGGGCAACTGCTTCAACAGATGTCCACTCATGTCGGTCACCACAATGTAGTGTCTTGGGCAACTGCTCCAACAGATGTCCACTCATGTCGGTCACCACAATGTAGTGTCTTGGGCAACTGCTCCAACAGATGTCCACTCATGTCGGTCACCACAATGTAGTGTCTTGGGCAACTGCTCCAACAGATGTCCACTCATGTCGGTCACCACAATGTACTGTCTTGGGCAACTGCTCCAACAGATGTCCACTCATGTCGGTCACCACAATGTAGTGTCTTGGGCAACTGCTCCAACAGATGTCCACTCATGTCGGTCACCACAATGTAGTGTCTTGGGCAACTGCTCCAACAGATGTCCACTCATGTCGGTCACCACAATGTACTGTCTTGGGCAACTGCTCCAACAGATGTCCACTCATGTCGGTCACCACAATGTACTGTCTTGGGCAACTGCTCCAACAGATGTCCACTCATGTCGGTCACCACAATGTACTGTCTTGGGCAACTGCTCCCACAGATGTCCACTCATGTCGGTCACCACAATGTACTGTCTTGGGCAACTGCTCCCACAGATGTCCACTCATGTCCATTGACCTCAGGTCCCGTCTGCGGACAACTCTGTAAAACACAACACGACGTCCCTTGTGTACCATTGTAAAGACACCAATAGAGGAAATCCTTTGAGTTTCGGCCATCAAATATATACAGTAGACCAAACCAACACACAGGGGCGTAGCGAGGGGGGGGGCGGGGGGTGCGGACCGCACCGGGTGACACCATTTAGGGGGGTGACACCAAGGCAAAAAATAGCAAAATATATAGAGAAAAACTCGAGGGGGGGGGTGCTAATCGAAAGTTTGAGGGGGGGGGGGTGCAAATCAAAAGTTTGAGGGGGGGGGGTGCAAATCGAAAATTTGAAAGTTTGTCCCTGGGAAGGGTCTCTATGCCTCTGGGGGGGTGACACCATTAAGTGCCGCACCGGGTGACACCCGACCTCGCTACGCCACTGCCAACACAGTCATGTTTACGTGTACTTCGTCGGGGAAAAAAGACTGATAAGTACACAGCTTAGAACAGCGTATCTCTCGTTGTAACATCTAGATCTACTTCATGGCCTGGGTGTATGGGCAAACCGGGTCCATTTTAAACAATGTTTGAGATTCCCTGACCTAATTCGTGCATTTTTCACAAGCATTTCACCGACTGTTACCATTTACATGTACTTGAATTTAAACAATAAACTTAACTTTGACGTTAAGCCTTATTGAAGGCACGAAAAAACACGTTTACAGTTACTTTATTTAAAAAAGCTAATTAAACATCGTATAAAGCCAAGGCTATTATTTTCAGCAGTAGTTTAAAGCGGTCGGTTTAAACTAACGTTAGCAGTACCACCAGAGTTTCTTACCCCCCACCGAAGAAAGTCTACCGCCCTCCCCCCCCCCCCTCGGACGAAATGGAATTTATATAGAAAATATATATTTTTGTCAGTGTCCAGATAAATTGTTTTCCACCCCCCCCCCCCCAAATTTTTTTTTCAAGTGCCCCCCACCCACTCCCCGGAGAAAATAGTCTGGAAGAAACACTGAGTACCACTTTAAGAATTAGTGTACACCGTGAAGATGACTTACAAATAAAAACTTCAAACTAACTTCAATACTCCATGTCGACGTATAGAATAGCTATGCACTAGCTTATAAAAAAAAAACCGGATAATTCTCGAACAACTACCGTAGAACTTTTTGATTCCTACAACTACTCAAGAAATATGCCAACTTGCAACATTTTGATAAAGACTACCTTACGATAAAGGCTTGCTACAGTGCTGATATTTTGTATTAATTGTTGAATTGATTAAAAAAAATACTGTAGTCTACTTCTTGTTCTTACGTCAGATTTGTCCTTTATCTCAAATATCTTTTTCTGCGCAACAATCTTACATAAGTCTGCACAAATTTGAACAGTGGCGATAAGATTGACAAATGTTTCAAGAAAGACCAGAGTAAAGCCCAACCTGGCCACAGATGGCAAATCTGACCATCGATCCAGTCCCGGGGGGGGGGGGGGAGGTTGTAAATCCTGCCCGTCATGTCGGTAGGTTTACGAAGAGGGAGTGGTTAGATTGTGAGTTAAACTATCTCAGACGTCAGCAGCTCGTGTGGGAATTGATTTCACGTGAGTTGCGTGCAGGGGAGGGGCAGGTGGTCGCGGAGAGATTGTTTTATTTTGTATTAGTTGAAGGTGGTTGAGAAAGTTCTCGAATTTACTTTCAGAATTGGGAAGGGTATTGTTTTAAATCGACCCCAGTGTTTCTTTCAGGCATCTCTTCTCCCCGAACGAAATAGAATTCATATAGAAAATACATACTCCCCCCCCCCCCACCAGAAACTTTAGTTCGACCCCCCCCCCCTCCCACTATGAAAGCTTCGTAAATGTAATATTGATTGACCCGTTTTTCCCCATTTTATTATTGCATAGGTTAGCCTGGAGTGGGAGGGTTACATAATTTACTTTCAGAATTGCCAGGGGTTTATTTTAATGTGACTCGGGAACAGTGTTCAAACTTTTCTGTTACTTTTTGTTCACATTTTGAACATTTTGTCCTGTTATATTTGAACAACTCCCCACAAAAAGGACAATATTATACTCATGAAAACAACAACTGTATTGCTGTGGAGAAAACAGCAGCTGTTTCCCAATAATGGCAGCCTTATGTTTGTTCCACTTTTTTTAGATCGCAAGTTTTTAATTTGTATATAAGCTTATATAAGATTAAGTCCTGAGGTAAAACTGTATCGTAATGGAGAAGAGTTTATATTGATGATGTATAGTAAAAAAGTAACAGCAACAAATCACATCTACTAGCTTATTATGGCGTATTATCCAATTAAATATATATTAATTTATTTATTTATCCCTTGAACTTTGATGGTTGTTTGGGTACCACAGATTTGTAGTGTGTCTAGGGCTAAGTGTCACATGGCGGTCCCCACCCCTCCATACCTGACCACGACCGGATGCCTCAATCTAAGTGGCTCGCCTTTGTCACAAACACGTGACCGTTGAAGTCCACCTAGGAACTATTGCGCTCTGACAAGTGACCTTTACTGGTAACGTTCCGAGTTCGAACCTCAGGACAGATAAGGCTCGATAGGTGTGGACAGCATTCTGTGATAAATCAAACAGGAATAGAACACAATAGGCGATAGGATAACCCAACTCTTGTTTCCTTTCAGAAGTAGCGACAAAGCTGATGCCAAGTTTTGTAGGTGACGCCTCTCCCTTGAGCAATCAGAGTATCTTTCAGGCATCGCTACCGCCCCCCCCCGAACGAAATGAAATTTATATAGAAAATATATAATTTTAACAGTGTCCGCCCCCCCCCCCGCCCCCCGAAAAAAGTTTACCGCCCCAACGAAAATTTCAAGTGCCCCCCCCCACCCGGAGAAAAAAAGGCTGGAAGAAACACTGTAATTCATCTGTGTGGAGAGGGGGGGGGGGCAACATCTGGGCTGCCCAGGATGGCCTTGCGCATTGAACTCCATGACGCAACTATCCAATCGTCTATCAGACTATGGAGCCATCTAGTTTCATCTTGTTTATCAGAGTCGGTTGAAACGTTCCAGTAGCTATAAAGTTAACAAAATAAACAAAAAAAAATCTCCGTATGTACTTTATTATACGAAAAGCATCTCCATAATAAGATAGGTTAACAGTGAGAATAAGATATATCTTGTTTTCTAGTCTTACAAATGCATTAAAAAAAACTCTGAATTTCTCTAAGTAAAGTTTTTGTTGTAAAAGCTAAACTTCACCAAAAGGAAATTACTCGACTTGCTGCATGAGCTATAACTAACATTTAAAAAGATTAAATGTCGCTCAGCCGATATAATAAATCAAAATGGCAAATATTGATAATTTAACACAGGAAAAATCAGTCAAGTATTGGCGCCATAATGTAAGTAGAATCGTTGGGGGGAATGGGGGAGGGGGGGGGGCTGACGTCAGATAACAATAACCGGCATGAATGTATTGTTATCTTTTAAAGTAAAAGAAAAGACATAACATCACTGTTCTTTGTAGAAAAAAAGAATTTGCGACAAAATTTTCAAATGTACAAGCTATGCAGTTTTCGATTGATGTATTACGTTTGACATTTTAAAATTCAAAATAAAAGAATTTAAATGGTGGCCCAGACTGTAACAGACGGTGTCTGGGCTGCGACACACGACGTCATCTGGTGTTAACATCTTAAGTCAGAGAAGGTTGGGTCATGAGAGTTGAACTAAACAAATGTTGTCAGCTTGTGAAAGTCGAACTAAACAAATGTTGTCCCTAAAGTCAGAACGTGAAAGTAGAACACAAAAATGTTGTCCTGAAAGTCAGAACGTGAAAGTAGAACACAAAAATGTTGTCCCTAAAGTTACATTGTGAAAGTAGAACACAAAAATGTTCTCCCTAAAGTCAGATTGTGAAAGTAGAACACAAAAATGTTGTCCTTAAAGTCAAAACGTGAAAGTAGAACTAAACAATTGTTGTCCTTAAAGTCAGATTGTGAAAGTAGAACTAAGCAAATGTTGTCCTTAAAGTCAGAACGTGAAAGTAGAACTAAGCAAATGTTGTCCTTAAAGTCAGAACGTGAAAGTAGAACACAAAAATGTTCTCCCTATAGTCAGATCGTCAAAGTAGAACACAAAAATGTTGTCCTTAAAGTCAGAACGTGAAAGTAGAACAAAATTGTTGTCCTTAAAGTCAGAACGTGAAAGTAGAACTAAACATTTGTTGTCCCTAAAGTCAGATTGTGAAAGTAGAACACAAAAATGATGTCCCAAAGTTCAGATCATGAAAGTAGAACTACACAAATGTTGTCCTTAAAGTCAGAGCAGGTTGGTGCGTGAAAGGCGAGCATAAAAATGTCAATTAATTATCATCGACGATGTTGTGTGTCTATAGAATAATGTACTAGATATTAATAATAGACGAAGCTAATTATTGCAATATAAAGGGATACAGAACTTGCTGCAGTGCTGATTATTAAATAAATTAGAAGAAAAGTCAAGAGGTTGTAACTAATTGGGGACAAAATAGAGCTTATACAAATTATAGTGTAACTAGAGAACGTAGAATGTTAATAGGTTGTAACTAGTTGGGGGAAAAAGAAAGCTTATACAAATAATAGAGTAACTAGAGAATGTAGAATGGACTTAGATGAATGCAGAGTGCAAGTTTGTAAAAAGCTGTGATGGATTTGAACCGATTGCTTCACGATTCAGATAATCGAAATAGGAGTTCTTTGCCTGAGCCCATTAATTTAAATTGAAATATATAATCGTATTAAAGACAAATGTTAGACTTCATAAAAATATCTTTAGCTGGTTGATTAGTAAAACATCAGCTGCGCCTGATTGGTATCATTGATTTGATCTGGCGGTGTATAATACAAATGTGGATTTGATCTGGCGGTGTATAATAAAAATGTGGATTTGATCTGGCGGTGTATTAAAAATGTGGATTTGATCTGGCGGTGTATAATAAAAATGTGTATTTGATCTGGCGGTGTATAATAAAAATGTGGATTTAATCTGGCGGTGTATAATAAAAATGTGGATTTAATCTGGCGGTGTATAATAAAAATGTGGATTTGATCTGGCGGTGTATAATAAAAATGTGGATTTGATCTGGGGTGTATAATAAAAAATGTGGATTTGATCTGGCGGTGTATAATAAAAATGTGGATTTGATCTGGCGGTGTATAATAAAAATGTGGATTTGATCTGGCGGTGTATAATAAAAATGTGGATTTGATCTGGCGGTGTATAATAAAAAAAATGTGGATTTGATCTGGCAGTGTATAATAAAAAAAATGTGGATTTGAGCTGGAAATGTATAATAAAAAAAATGTGGATTTGATCTGGCAGTGTATAATAAAAAAAATGTGGATTTGATCTGGCAGTGTATAATAAAAAAAATGTGGATTTGAGCTGGAAATGTAGCATGCCAACCATCGGGGGACAAAGCTGGTTGGCTATGGGGAAGGGGTTGGTGGATGATGTGGGGAGTAATTCAAGAAATATGTAATGCTAGTAGCAAACGATCACACACACACACACATACACACACCCAAATCGTCGGAGAACAAAGCTGGTTTACTATGGTGGGGGACAGACGAGGTAGCAAATGTTACACAAAACTTTTAGTGCCAGCTGCAAACGAAACAAGCACACACATCCAATAAAAGGCACAATATACAAGTTATTGCAGACAAAAACTCTAAAATGGACTCAAATTATGTCAATACACATAACATGATATTACCATCTTTCGCGATCACTGCACATACTAAATGTTGACAATACCATCTTACGCGACCACTCCACATACTAAATGTTGACAATACCATCTTACGCGATCACTGCACATACTAAATGTTGACAATACCATATTACTCGATCACTACACATACTAAGTGTTGACAATACCATCTTACGCAATCACTACACATACTAAATGTTGGCAATACCATCTTACGCGACCACTACACATACTAAATGTTGGCAATACCATCTTACGCAATCACTACACATACTAAATGTTGGCAATACCATCTTACGCGACCACTACACATACTAAATGTTGACAATACCATCTTACGCGACCACTACATCATCCTGCCAGGTGCTAGCACACAGAGTTTCTTCCAGGCATCTCTTCGGGGGGGCGAAGCCCCCCCGAAAATTTTTTACCGCCCCCCCCGAACGAAATGAAATTTATATAATTTATATAGAAAATATATACTTTTAACAGTGTCCGCCCCCCCCGAAGAAAGTTTACCGCCCCCCCGAAGATTTCAAGTGCCCCCCCGGAGAAAAAAGTCTGGAAGAAACACTGCTAGCACAGTGATTTACACGGGTCTACGACTAATTCCCGAAAGCCATTTGCCTGAAGGACGTTTTCCAGAATGGTCACTTGCCCGAATGAGACAAACTGCATTCGGGCAAGTGTCTTTCGGGACAACGTCCGGCTCCGATTTACACCATCTTTCATCTTGCCAATTTCCAGCACGGAGATTTACACCATCTTACTGAAGACTTGCCTATAACTAGTGTCGAGCGTCCAGTAGATCATAACTCTATGACCAGCCATATACATACTTATATGTTTTATATTTACCATTTCTCATTGCAGTGTTGCAAAACAAACTGTTTTTAATGTATTTACCGAAAAGTGATTGTCGTTACACATAACTAAATTGATTGTTGAAACCTAATTTTAATAGTTATCATTTTATTGTTTAAAAACTTTGTTAAAAAGTAAGATACATATTGTTTACTGATGAAAAAAATTGTAGAATGTGGTAAAAAAATACTGCGCAGAAGACGAAGTGTATCCCATTGGCTCCAACCTTTGGCCAGGTTAAACAACAGAGGCAGCTGGTATTTGCCAAAAAGGCCATAACTCCAGTAATCTCTTGAAAGTGACAATAAATTTAATCAATCTGCTTGTGACAATAAATTCAATCAATCAGCCTACGAAACTAATCCTGTCTTAAAGAGAATTTTTTTTTATCAATCTAGAATTATTGCTACTGATAACATGAGCGGACGTACAAGAGAGTATCTTATATAGGTTTTCTTACTGGGTGAGCTCAAAATGGTGGATTGTAATGTATTGATGAGTAGATATCTTTATAGCCTGTGTAAAGATATTTGAATGGGCGTATCTTAAGGAATTTAGGATGGTATATAAAGAGAGTTGTATCGTATTGAGGGCTAGAGAGCTTCTAGCTCTGAGAGTCGTGAGAATTTCTGAGTATTTTTTGTGAAGTTTGGTGTACGAGTCTTGAACACTGCTAGATAAGATCTCAACGACAGCATCAGAACAAGAGGCTTTGTGCCGTCGCCAAGAATGGCAAACAAGGGGAGAATACCCATCACTCTGCTGGGGATAACTCTGTGGCTTTTGACCTTCGTGACGTCAGCCAATGCCGGGTAGGTCTACGTCCGCAGGCTGACCTGTCCAGTGGTACTAATTAGATAATCAGATTACTAATTAGGGATGTAAGTTCTGTTTAGTTTTGTAATGGAATTGACAGAGTAAAACAACGCTGTTCAAAACTTCTTCATGTGCCTTGGTCTTAAAAAACAGATGAACTTACTGCCGTATAACAAATCTGGCCTCCGATATACCATGACTAGTCCTGTTATCAGACATTACATGGCATTATAATAAAATCTAACTTCTGGTATTTATTAGCGTTAAAACCTGGTCTAGCCACTGGCGATAATTAGCGTTGTAATCACACTGTCATTACTAGGAATTATAACTAGATCTAGCCAATTGCAATAATTAGCTTTGTTTTAACTAGATCTAGCCACTGGCAATAATTAGCGTAGCATTAGAAAACAAAGTGTTTTTTGTCCATTTTTCACTTCATAGTGGATGTAAAAACATAAATAAATCATAAACTTAATGTTAAGCCTAATCACAATTTCAGAAGTTTAAAATTTTAAGAAACCGGGACTATAATAGTTGCACACGTAAAGAACCTAAAAATATTTATTTTAGAGTTTAAGGCTACATTTCAATTTTTTTTTTCATCAAGCCTAAATTACAGCCTGAAATTTTACTTTAGCATGGCAAACATTGATTGGTTGTAATGAAGATCAGTGTTCGATTTTCTGAAAACCCCTTTTGAGTAATTTGTGCTCAAAACGTTACCAATGAAAGTTGTTAATAAAAATTTTACTTTTTCTTACCGCATGACTTGGTTATGCCACGTTTAGTTACATTTTCAGTGAGAAATGGGGAATGAAGAAAAAAATGTTTTTGGTATTTGTTTTATTTGTTTATTTATTTATTTTTGTTCTCAAAAATACTAAAACATTAAATGAATCCAATTGTTAGTAAAGTCCGACACAAATCTCACAATAAAGTTTGTATAACTACATTTATTTAAAAAATATTTAATGGACTATCCGAGACTATTCTCGAAAGATCCGTAAGATCCAGCATCTTACAATTGTTAGCTATATAAGCGGATCTAACCTTGGATTTAAATATCTTTCAACGGACACACTTGTTCACGGTACACAACACTAAACTGCAATACTTTCGTAAGGTGAGCAACTATATTTGCAACATTTGATCAACAGTTAGGAGCTTGAATTGTTCTGGATTAAATGCCTAATGATACAAAACCGTTTCCTAAACACAGACCCTATTGTTACTTTTTCATAAGTCTCTCCTTGCGTATGCTAGTCGTTGCAGTAGCCAAAAATTTCACCAAAATATTGAAAGATGAATTATACTTTAACTTCTTTATTTATTATTTTTTCACATTTTTTTTACTCATAAATGCACTGAAGTTCATAGAACCGATCTTAAACTTACGCCAAATAAAAATACTTCAATAATTTTTAAAATAATGACAATAACATTTATGTTCTGTATTGCTAAGTACTGTGAAAATTATTCTTTGTAAAAGTCAGTTTTTAAAACTATAATTGTAATTTTAAATTTGACATTCAGTACAGTTTAGAGACCATATCACACATTGAACCGTTTATAATATCTGTACCTTAATCCTAACCCTAATTATAAGTGTAATAGAATATAAATGAAATGTATGAAATTTTGAAATAAAAAATATCCACTACAAATATTGATGTTTCTCAGTCTCCTAGAACGGTTTAGTCAAATGTTCAGTTCTTGTAATCACTGAGGTAAACTATATTCCATTGCTACAGGAACAATTGATTAACGGACCGTAACCATATTCTATAAAGCTATTAGGCGATAAAGTAATGTGTTATTTGTTATATAAAGTTATATAAAGTTTGCGCGTGTTATTTAAAATTGATTTTCTGAATACTTTTTTTTTTCAAAATGTCTGGTAACTAGAATAAAAAGATGAATAAGCAAAAATAATACACTCGCATATGTAATATATTACTAAAAGGCTAGTTTGTGTATAATATGATGGTAGTGGTCCTATTTTAAATATTTTAAACCAGGGGAGCGGGTATTAGTTTTGGATCTGGTAAATAACAAGTCCCAAAAGATGTGTACGAAACAGAGAGATTTTTTTTAGATAATAAAAACAATGTAGGCAAAACTTTGTCTGGGGCCACCATCTCACTAACATCTGATTGAAATTGCAATCAATTATAATCATCTAGTGCCAATTAGAAAAGATTTTTGAAATACTTTACAAGCCAGAATATTTGCTGTATGTAGTAAACATTCAAATAACATAGGCCAGAATGCCAGCTTTATAGAGCAGACATGTAAATAACAAAAGCCAGAATGGCTTCTTTGTGACGGAGACTCGTGTGCCATAAACCAGAATGGTTTTTCTTCTTCTGAAGAACGCTCATATTTAATAAACGATAAACCATATTCTTTGTTTTTTTATGAAGACCCATACCCATAAACCAAAATGTTTGTTTTCTGAAAAAGACCCGTATTCCATAAACGATAAACCCGGACGTTTTATTTTATCTGGAGCAGACACGTGTGCACCATCAACGAAGACCAGCACACGACGGAGACTCACCCCTGTAACGAAATCATCAAGTGGATCACGATGACCTCTGAGACCACCCGGATATCGTTCTTGGGTGCCGCGGACGGATCAGACGTGCCGGACCTTGTCAACCCCACCGCCATGTGCCTCTACCAGAGGTTTGTTTTCAAACACCTTGCTTCATTTATTTAATTAAAATAGTGTTTTAATCGATGGTACGTTTCATATAATTTTTTTATGTAATATGAAAATATTTAAGCAATACATTTATTATCCAGATCTCAAAGCGTCCCAAAGACAATTTGCTGTAAAGGTTGGACTGGCGAAAACTGCAACCAACGTAAGAAATATAATCTTATATGTTTAGCCCTATAATAACATCCATGTTTAAAACAACATTTTCAAAGTCAAAATCATTCAACACGTCAAACAATTATTTTTAAAGTCAATACATTTTAAACCACATTCCTCGAGTTATGGTAAGCACCTTAAGTTACCTTAAAGCCCGTTAAATTACCATAAATCACCTTAATTACCACTAACAAGTATTGTGCATTAATGAGTGCATCTTGGTGTGTTGTGCAGCCGTGTGCAGCCCACCGTGTGTCAATGGAGGCCAGTGTGTCGAGACAGAGACCTACGACACAGCACTGCCCAAATGTGCCTGTCCTAGTCCTTTCACTGGACGGGCCTGTGAAGAAAATCTAGACAGTAAGTAGATAAATACAAGACATGAAATAAACCCATTTGTATTTTATTAACAATAATTTAAAGAGCTTTCAAAATTGTGATTTTTTTAAAAAATGTTTTACTTAAATTTTGTGTGACACTTTAGAACACGGTGGCCAGTAAGGTAGATGGAGTAGTCCATTTATTTATGTAAAATCAGTGTTCTTTTCCAAGCCGCCTTTACTTGCGCTAACGTGAGTCAGGTACCCATTAGGGCTGGGTGGAATTTGTACAGACTCGAGCCCGGGAACCGCACTCGAGAGTTTTGGGGCAAGAGTCGTGCGCTCTAGCAAGTAAATTTTTAAAAAAAATATAACCAAACGCTTATTATTATTTCAGGACACTGATGTAAACACAAAACTTAACTGTAAACAAGACTACTGCAGATTTTTCGTGGGTTGGGGTAGGGGGGGGGAAGAGAAGCACGCCTACCGCCCGTCTATTCCCCCCTCCCCATCTGAACGAATTTGTATAGAATATATATTTATATACAGCAATCAACATCCGACCCCCCGGAAATTCAAACCCGCGCCATCCACGAAAGTTTCAATTGTCTCCCCCCCCCCCACCACCATTTTCAGTGATAAATGTCTGAAAGCAACTCCACTGTACTAATACCACAAGATATTACTGTAAACCAACTTTCCTCTATTTCAGCACTGAAGAGCGGCCTGATGTACTGCTACAGGGGCAATAACTGCCAGGGTAACCTGACTAGCCTGGCTGCTATGGAGATCTCTAGGTGCTGTGTGGACGGCTTCTCTGGTTCCTGGGGCAGCCAGACCACCGCATACGGATGTGTTCCTTGTAGCCCTAGTAGGTTCCCTCACCCCTCACACACACATACCACTTCATATGAGTTTGTTCCTTGTAGCCCAAGTAGGTTCCCTCATCCCTCACACACACACATCACTTCATATGAGTTTGTTCCTTGTAGCCCTAGTAGGTTGTTCCCCCACACCTCCACATACACTTCACTTAATATGGCTGTGTTCCTTGTAGCCCAAGTAGGTTTTCCCCTCCCCAAACACATCACTGCATATGGATTTGTTCATTGTAGCCCAACTAGGCAAACAAAAAACACTAAACCTGGCACTTTCCCGTGCTCAAATTATTTGTTTTTGTTTTAAACCCAAAATTATTATATTTCAAATTTGTTTTAGTTAACAAAAAACATGTTTTATAGCATTAACGCAAACACATATTCTGTAAACGACTTTAATGAACTGATTATTTTGAATTTTAACTAAACTTTAAACCTCAAATATAGCATGTTCAATATAAACTTTAAAATCAGATATTAAAAACAAATATTCCGTCAGACCATCTTAAAATAAAACTATTTCAGATATTCAGGCTACTTTCCTGCTCCTCTACTTAAGTTCACGGTACCACAATGACCAACAGCACACATATGACCAACAACACACATATGACCAACATTACACATATGTCCAACAACACACATATGACCAACATTACACATATGACCAACAGCACACATATGACCAACAACACACATATGACCAACATTACACATATGTCCAACAACACACATATGACCAACATTACACATATGTCCAACAACACACATATGACCAACATTACACATATGACCAACAGCACACATATGACCAACAACACACATATGTCCAACAATACACATATGACCAACATTACACATATGACCAACAGCACATATATAACCAACAGCACACATATAACAGCGTTTAAAATAAACTTTTTTCACCTTTCAGCCCAAACTGTCAAGTATGTCAACAACCTGGACAGCGCCACCTGCATGACATCTGGAGATGACATCTACCGCACGTTCGACAATGTGCTGTTCAAGTACAGCACGCTGTGTGCTGTTGGTCTTCTGGTCACGCCCACCATCGACATCTACACCGTGACAGAGTGTGATCCTCTAGACGAGTGCTCGTGCTATAAGGTGGATGGGGGGATGAGGCTTATCGCTCTATTATCTGTGCAAATATTTGGTCTAGAATACATTGTAGCATACGTGCTATAAGGTGGGGGTTGAGGCATATCGCTCTATTATCTGTACCAATATTGGGTCTAGAATACACCACTGTAAATTGAAGGAATATGGAGCATAAGAAAGCGTCTCTACACAGTAAAGCAGAACAGGGTCTAGGTATATCTATCAAAACGATGTAGGGCATAGCAGAATCTAGAAGATAAGGAATCTAGAAACATAAAAATTCCTCTTTAAACCTAGCGATCATCTAGGCGGCAGATCTAGTAGAATTCAGAAAATTTCTCGACCTCGACTTATGAATGGATAGTGTGGTCAGCACTATGCCCAGCTGCCTTTACTTTCCCGAAGTAAGTTTAGTATTTCTCAGAGTTGGGTGGGCTCATGGACGTCATTTAACCACAAGTTCGAACCGATATCAGAGCTTGAGACTTCCATCTAGCTCTACCATTCGACCACGCCATCACACCAAATAAAAAATAAGGCCATTAAATACATTGAAATTTCTATTCAAAGGAATAGCTTAATCTAGAACTAGAAGCAGGCGAAAGTGTTAATCTATTATTAACTGCAATATAACACAAACAATGCTTTCAGATCATCACAATAATCCTACACGGCGAACCAACCTACACCTACACCCTGGAGGGGACGATATTAACAGTGGCAGACGGTACAACAACAGACAGCTATGACGCTGCCAAACTTCCAGACAAAACCCCAACGGCTTTGGATAAGAATGGTACTGCTTGTTTCTTTTATGGGTTATGGGTTCCCTTGAGTAAAAACTACACACTCTTAAGTCATTTTGTCACTCCCTTTCCACATATATACTTCTTATTCCTTATCATAATATCCCTTTATTAAATTATAGATCTCAGGAAAATTAGCATCAATTGTTTTTCATCAATTATTTTTAAAAATAAATACAAGTTAATGTTGAGGAACCTATAACCACCCTACTCCCCAACACATCATCACAATCTTGTGACTCCATGAAACGTAAAGCTGAGCCTGTGTGTCGTAGAATTAGATTGTATAGCTATTACCACGGTTTGGTGTGTCCACAGGTAATTTGATCTGGAAAATGGATCATGACGTGAAGACCATCTACCTGAGCTTCATCTCCCTGGGTGTGGAGATCCGGGCTGAGGCTGACGGCACCCTTATGCTGACCATCAAGAAAAACTCCATACTGGTGGGCAGTATTGCTGGAGTCTGTGGGGACATGGATGGCTATTCGGATGGTAACAGTCGCTTTATTTAGTCAGTGGGGGCGTTTTATCAGGATATATATATATATATATATATATATATATATATATATATATATATATATATATATATATATATTAAAAGTAAAGTACCCTTTCAAACATTACGATCAGTGGAGCAGTTGAAGTAGAGTTCCCGTGTTTCAATTCCCCCGACATTGTTTAAGTGACGATGTGGAATATTATCGTGTTACAGAAGGTTCTAGGTGTCTGAAGGGGTTTATTACACCAACGATGCTGTATCTTCAGATGTCAGCACTATTTTTCATAGGGATTGCGTCCTCATTTGTATCGTTTAAAATGTCCTGTATCGTATTCCACCAAAAGAGATTTTTACAGAACTATTTCATCTCTAGATGAGTTTGGACTCCTAACCCCAATGGGAGCTCAGAGAATCTTTGAACTGTACAGCAACCCAAACCTTCCAGTAAGTTCAGAATTTTTACATCTCATTATTTTTAAATTTCAGTACTGGTAATCATATTTACATATTACAACAAGTGTAGAATATTATGCGCAGTTTTAATTTTTTAATTACAATAGCCAACTGAATTGCTCCATAAAGATTGCATATTATTTAATTTTTTAAATATCTTGTTTAAGCACCCATCGTTGAGTAGACCTATATTGATTTTTTCTGTAATCACTTGAGTAAAGTGCTAATGTTTCTAATTCTTGAACACACAAATAACGCATTAACCCCTGTAACTGTCTCAGTGCGGCAAAGGAATCTTTAAATGTGCCACACCCGATGCCACAGCAAAAGCTAGTGAAGCGTGTCAGGCTCTCACGACCGTCTTCTACAGGTGCCATTCGTCCGTGAGTACTATCATCTTATTTTATCTTTACTAAACCACTTTGTCATTCGTCTGTGTGTAGGCCTACTTTATAGTTATTCTCTCATTTTATTATAACTAAGCCTCTCTGTTACTCGTTTGTGAGTCCTTCACATTTTTCATCCCATTTGTCAAAATTAAACCTCTGCACTGTACTACTCGTTCGTGAGCACTTTACATTTATCATCACATTTTTTCATAACTAAATCACTGTGCCTATCTTTCTTGAGAACTTCATATTTATCATCTCATTTATCATAAATAAACCACTGTGTCATGGTCCGTGAGTACTTCACATTTATCATCACATTATATCATAACAAAACCCGTGTGATTATCTGTACCTTAGTCTGGTTAAGACACTGAAACAACACTGAGTGTCTAAATAGTGTGATTGACTGATATCTTCTTATTAAATGGGAGTGCTTCAAATTTTCCTTATCTTTCATCACAACCATAATGCACTGCGTTACTAAACTACTACTTTTTCTTTCCCGGAACAAAATTATTTTTCATTTTATCAGCATTTAGTCAGACTATTAAACTGCACAATAAATGTGCCTCCTCGTGTGAGTGCATACCTTAATACAATGTCCACAACCTGTTCAGGTGGACGTGGACTTCTACACAGAGAGGTGCCGGTCAGCCTACTGCACGTCTTTAAGTGCCGGGGGAGTGGAGGCTGCCACCAAGGCCGTGTGCAATGTCCTGTCCACCTACCACAAGGTCTGCAGCATGATATCAGGGGAGGCTATAGCCTGGAGAACCTCGTCCCTCTGTCGTACGTCAAACTCTGTTTGTGTCGTCATGTTTTACTGTCATAAGTCTTAGATGACTGGTACCACATTAATACGTGGTTTTTGTTACACAGTCTATAGTATAGCAACACATTATTGTGGAATTATTATACTGCAATTTATGTAAATTAATTAATACGCTAATGGGTCGGCGTGGTCGAGTCGGTTAAGCTCATGGTTGCTAAACCGAGAAGTCTCGAGTTTGAGCCCTCTGGCAGATGAGGCTCGTTAGCTGGGAACAGCCACTCTTCTAAGAGAGAAAACTTCAAAATCAAACAACTGCTGCCTTGTAGTTTGTTCTCGGTTGGACAAAGGCTATGGAAGCAAATCCAAAAAGAAAAGCAGGCTGATATCGGAGGCAATGGCCTCAATGGCGCATAACCAGTTGACACATAGCATTAATTGTGTTGTAGGGGATCCTCCCAACACTAAAATTAAGAACGAAGAAGAAGAAGAATTAATACGCTACAAGATGATCACCCCGATCGTGATTTTTGTCTGAATTTATATATATGTATATATATATATATATATATATATATATATATATATATATATATATATATATATATATATATATATATATATATATACTCTCAGCGAAAACGTGCAACCAGCCGTTCCAGTTTAATGGTCTGATCGTCAACAAGTGTCCACTGACCTGCGGAGCCTCACTCTACTCCTACACAAGAAGCTCGTGCCGTACTCAGCCGTACGGGGGGTGTGAGTGTCCGGAAGGTCAAGCTAGGATCAACAACACATGTGTCGCACCTGACGCTTGTCAGTGTAAAGGGGACGATGGGCGGTACTACAACAATGGTGACGTCATTGAGTCTGGAGACCACTGTAAAACCTGGTGAGTTCCCAAAAAATTGGATTGGATTGAGTGAGTGTGTTTTACGCTGAATAAAACTAACAAATCTGATTTCTTCACATGGGAAATAAAATTCCGTACAAAAAAGGGCCACACATAATTTTAAATATATTTAAACACGTGCATATTATATTGTAATGTTTTTCATACATAATAATGATTACTGTGAATTAATATGTGTCAAATTAAAGAATTTCTTAAATTTATTACACACTTTTACACTACAAAATTCAATATTTTGTTGTAGTCTGTAAGTAGGCTACTTTGAGGAAGTTTCAGGAATGATGTTGGAATGTTTAAAGCACAAACGAACTATGTTCAAAAACTAAATCACGAGAATATGTGTTTTAAATTTTCAATCGCATGTTAGAATAGTGCACAGTTTTATGCTAGGGCGTTACAGAAACATTTGTATTCTAGTATTCAGACATGTCACATCAATACTCTATACAAGCTTGCCATATTGCCAATATTAATTTTAATGAGCACTGTTTTCACAGAAATGAGGCCATACTGCTTTTCATTTCTATAGACTCATTTTTCTTTGTATTCGTGCAGTGTTTGAAAGTATGATACACTTGAATGTCCAAGTAGTTAGATGTATACATGTGTCAAAACATTATGTGTATGATATTTGATCAATTAGCTGTTATGTGTTCGTGTATATCAAAAAGTATAGAGGTCATATTCAATCAATCCGTAGTCATATGTATTTGTCTATCAAAACATTATGTGTATGGTACTTGATCAATCCGTAGTCATATGTGTGTGTCTATCAAAACAGTATGTGTATGGTACTTGATCAATCAGTAGTGATATGTGTCTATGAAAACCTTATGTGTATGTCACCCTTCCATGCCAGCAAATGTGGACACCTGGGCCTGTGGGAGTGCAGTGAGAGCCCAGACAGGTGCTCGTCCACCTGCACCGTCCTGGGCGGCAGCTACGTCAGGACGTTCGACGGACGGATGTTCGGGATAGAGAACTCTTGTGGGGAGCTCACTTTAGCTCAGGTAAGCTAAGAACTCTTGTGGGGAACTTACTTTAGCTCAGGTAAGCTCAGAACTTGCGGGGAGCTCACTTTAGCTCTGGTAAGCTGAGAACTCTTGTGGGGAGCTTACTTTAGCTCAGGTAAGCTCAGAACTTGCGGGGAGCTCACTTTAGCTCTGGTAAGCTGAGAACTCTTGTGGGGAGCTTACTTTAGCTCAGGTAAGCTGAGAGTTTGATTGGAGCTCACCTTAGCTCAGGTAAGCTGAGAACTCTTTAGGGGAGCTTACTTTAGCTCAGGTAAGCTCAGAACTTGCGGGGAGCTCACTTTAGCTCTGGTAAGCTGAGAACTTTTGTGGGGAGCTTACTTTAGCTCAGGTAAGCTGAGAGTTTTATTGGAGCTCACCTTAGCTCAGGTAAGCTGAGAACTCTTTAGGGGAGCTCACGTTAGCTCAGGTAAGCTGAGAACTCAGGTAAGCTGAGAACTCTTTAGGGGAGCTCACCTTAGCTCAGGTAAGCTGAGAACTCTTTAGGGGAGCTCACCTTAGCTCAGGTAAGCTGAGAACTCAGGTAAGCTGAGAACTCTTGTGGGGAGCTCACCTTAGCTCAGGTAAGCTGAGAACACTTGCGGGGAGCTCACGTTAGCTCAGGTAAGCTGAGAACACTTGCGGGGAGCTCACGTTAGCTCAGGTAAGCTGTTTGCTTAGGAAATCTTAAATTAGCTCCAGTAAAACTTGCGTGGAGCTTATGTTAGCTGAGGTATTGTTCTATGCTAGAACGATGTATATCTATACTCGCCTTGGTAGTAAATCGCTGAAGTTGTTGAACAATGTAGTCATCTGGGTACTTAGATCCTATTATTAAGTATACATGCAAGCCTTACTTTTAATCTTGCCTAAATCTTGTAGTTTAGATCGACAACTTTAGTTTACCCTCGCCCATATCACTAACCTTTTTAAATCATTTACAACGGGATTATCCTTGCCAACATTCTCAAATCCTATAGTTAGGCTTATTATCCGTGTGTGTATCTCGTCTAATTCCCAAACGTTAAAAGGGTTATAAATAAAGTTGAATAATTTGGCCCCTACATAACTTGAAGTTAGGATTATAAACAATTTTGTTCATCATAAAGAGTACGTTATATGCACAGGGTCAAGACCTAAAGATCGTGTTTGGGACACTGTCCAGCAGTACTGACGAGAACGGAGAAAACATCACTCCGTCTTTTGTCAATGTTGAGTACCAGGGCATCAAGTCCAGACTGGAAGTCTCCAAATCTTCCTCGCAAATAGAAAACGGCTTTTCTCCTAGGATCAACATTAGGTAGGTTCTGTTTTATTGCATTATATATTCAATGTATCATTAACAAAGACATTGTTCTGAGATCATAACCTCAACATTGTGATACATTTTTGATGGATATCTGAATTCACGTAAGGGAAATTAAAGGCAGCTGGGCATAGTGCTGACCACAGTATACCTCCATCCACCGAGGTCATAGAAACAGGTGACCTCTACTTCACCTGCCCCATTGATAGTCAGGTTCGAAAAGATACATAAAAATGAATGCTAACACGTGGATTTTAACTGTCATTGACTTTTAATTGAAAACAGTTTTAATGTTTGAAGTAATTAACATAGTTTTGAGAGAAAGGTAATAAAGCAAAGATTTGTATTACATCTCAGGCAAGTGGCTAAAAATACTTTTGTTATTGACATCAATGGCGGAAAAATTCGCATGTATCTGTTTCGTGATGGTTCTCTGTACTTGAAGATGAAGACTACTAGTTTTAGAGGCAAAGTAAGTCTTTGTTCATTTAAAATTAGTTTAAATGCAAGGCAAAACATTATTGTTTGATATTAAATTATGCATAATCTACTATAACAAAAAACTGTATTTATTCATTCACTCTTATAGCAAGTTTACACTAACGTCTAACTCTCGCTGTAACGAAAACATGTTTTTATTCATTTATTCTTAAAGCAAGTTAACACCACCGTCTAACTCTTGTTTCAGGTCCTGGGTCTATGTGGCAATATGGACAATAACAAGGACAACGACTTTTTGTCGCCGTCCAACTCTGTGATGGAGAGCTCCGAGTTCCTCAAGCTGTACACCACATGTCGTGAGGCTGTATACTCGGAACTGGCACAGACCACCCCGGTAAAGTTTTTTGTTGGTGAAGTTTTCTTTATTGTTGGTGAAGTTTTCTTTTTTGTTGGTGAAGTTTTCTTTTTTGTTGGTAAAGTTTTCTTTTTTTGGTGGTAAAGTGTTCTCGTGTTAAAATTTTCATTTTTGTTGGTAAAGTTTTCTTTTTTGTTGGTGAAGTTTTCTTTTTTGTTGGTAAAGTTTTCTTTTTTGTTGGTAAAGTTTTCTTTTTGTTGGTTAAAGCTTTCTTTCTGTTGGTAAAGTTTTCTCTTTGCTTAAAAGTTTTCTTTTTTTCTGGTAAGATTTTATCTTGGTTGGTAATGATTTCTCTTGATTTGTAAAGTTTTCATTTTGCTGGTAGAATTTCCCTTAGTTGTTAAAGTTTTCTCTCTGTTGGTAAAGTCTTCTCTATTTGAGTAAAGTTTAATCTGCATAAGTTGTTTTCTTATTGTCCATAAAACTTTGTCAAGAGTGGATTTGCCCACACTACTTTGGTCAAGTTTTCTTAGTGTTTGGTAAAGTATTCTTTGTATTGGCTGAGCATAACCCACACTGGTAATTTTCTCGATGGTAAAGTTTTCTCCTATGTGGCCACATTTCTCTCTAGTAAAATATTTTGATAAAGTTTTTTTTACTATAATGTCTACAAAGAAAACTCTTCTGATCGTGCTTTCTCTTGGTTGAATAGGCTATGACCACACCAGTAAAGTTTTCTTGTTGTTCTGTAAAGTTTTTATTATGTGTGGATACAGTTCACTTTGGTAAAGTTTTCTCGCCGTGGAAATCAGATTTATGATCCACATTCACTATTTGTTTGCGAAAAATCGAAGTCAACTTGTTTTTAAATAACTGTATTGCACTATAGATCTAGTACAAATCAAACATTGAACAAACGGCTTTAAGCTTAAAGCTGAACAATGTTTCCAATAAATTTAGTCTAAGAATGAGCTCATAAGCTGCGTGTTTCCCCAGGATCCGGTTTGTTTCGCCCTCAACAACATCCGTCTGCCTACCAACTCCAGGCTTGACCTTGACAGCTACGTCAAGATGTGCAGCAACGCCCCCAACGAGGTCGTCCGATGTGCCGTCCTGCAGTCGTTTGCCTTTGCCGCCAACATCAACTTCCAAACAGCCTTTAGTGACGTAGGCTCATGCTGTACGTCTGTTTCATACAGAAATTTGATTTAAGTAAAACATTTAATTATTTAAGTAATGAGATTACAGAAATTATCTTAAGTTTGGGTCAAGGTCAGATTGTAAACAACTGTTATATATGTATATGTATATATATATATATATATATATATATATATATATATATATATATATATATATATATATATATATATATATATATATATATATATATATATATATATATATATAATAAGGTTTTTTCTAATAACTCTCATACCCGTTTAGATATTTATATTTTTCGTCTATCAAAGACTGATAGTCCCAATTTTGAATTGTTTTAGCGTTGAAGGCTTTTAAATATGTCTTTGTTAAGGAATGTAAATATTGCTGCTATACAGATTATTTGAGTGTTGTCGAAAAATGACGTCATGATTTTTTGACGATTCTTATTTCACCCCCTCCGATCGACAAACTGTCACAATTTGTGACATTTTGAACAGTGATCATTTAATTTTACCAAAATACCTCTACGTACAAGAAATAACTGCTACAAAAAAATTCATTTTCTAAAATTACTTTTTAAATGCAGTTGAGTACAGTCACATCTTCCACCCACCTTCTTTTCGTACATACATCATCAATATATCCAACCCCTACACTGTAGGATTCTTGCTTCATTTATAGACGAGCACCTTTTCCCCAAAAGTGAACTACTTAGGTCAATGCTCACATACAGTTCTTATTTACCATATAAACACCTTGCTTAAGATTATTTTAACGTAGGCAACAGTGCAGAAATCTAAAACAGTTTTCACCATGAACAGCGGACACGACTTGCCCTAGAAGAAAGATCAACGTCTGCGACGCCAACTGTAACGACCACCTGTTTAAGGACTGCGAGCCGGAGACCATCTACAGCTGCGGCTGTCCGGAGGGGCAGTATGTCAACAAGCAAGGTCAATGTGTGGCCTTGAACCAGTGCGGCTGCTGCGACTTCACCAACCCTGACAGGTGTTACCTGCCTAATGAGGAGTTCATGCACGGCTGTAGGGAATGGTAAGATATCACACGGCTGTAGGGAATTTTAAGATATTACACGGCTGTAGGGAATGGTAAGATATCACACGGCTGTGGGGAATTTTAAGATATTACACGGCTGTAGGGAATGGTAAGATATTACACGGCTGTAGGGAATGGTAAGATATTACACGGCTGTAGGGAATGGTAAGATATTATACGGCTGTAGGGAATGGTAAGATATTACACGGCTGTAGGGAATGGTAAGATATCACACGGCTGTAGGGAATTTTAAGATATTACACGGCTGTAGGGAATGGTAAGATATCAGAAGGGTGTAGGGAATTTTAAGATATTACACGGCTGTAGGGAATGGTAAGATATTACACGGCTGTAGGGAATGGTAAGATATTACACGGCTGTAGGGAATGGTAAGATATTACACGGCTGTAGGGAATGGTAAGATATTACACGGCTGTAGGGAATGGTAAGATATCACACGGCTGTAGGGAATTTTAAGATATTACACGGCTGTAGGGAATGGTAAGATATCAGAAGGGTTTAGGGAATTTTAAGATATTACACGGCTGTAGGGAATGGTAAGATATTACACGGCTGTAGGGAATGGTAAGATATCACACGGCTGTAGGGAATTTTAAGATATTACACGTCTGTAGGGAATGGTAAGATATTACACGGCTGTAGGGAATGGTAAGATATTACAAGTAGTATATTAGGTCCCTTTTGGGTCGTATGGGTGAAGGAGCCATGGGTGAGCAGGATGCGGATGCGGATGCGGATGCGGATGCGGAACAAAGGATATATAGTAAAATACTCACCCACCTGGCGGAGGGTGAAGGAGCCGGCGGGACAATGAGATATAGTAAAATACTCACCCACCGGGGTGAGGGTGGGTGAGGGTGAAGGAGCAGGCGCAGGGTGAAGGAGCCGCAGGCGCAATGACATATAGTAAAATACTCACCCACCTGGGTGAGCAGGTGGGTGAGGGTGAAGGAGCCGCAGGCGCAAAGGCATATAGTAAAATACTCACCCACCCTAGGGTGGGGGATGCGGATGCGGAGTAGGTCAGTAGGTCACCACCGGTGACCTTGTGACGTAATTAGTAACATTATGACGTAATCATTGACCTAGTTACGTAATTTTAATGTGTTTTTTAATTAGTTTTAATGAGTTTTTTAAATTTTAATTAATTTTTTAATTAGTTACGTAATTTGATTATTTGTTTACTTTTTTAATTGTTTAATTTGTTGTTTACTTGTTGTTTAATTTAATTATTTGTTTGATTTTAATGAATTTAAATACTTTGTTTATATTTTGTTTGTTTATTTTTTTAATTAGTTTAATTATTATTAACGAGTTACGTAATTGGATTTTAATTTTTTTGAATTTTTAAATTTTAAATTTTATTTTATAATTAGTTAAATTATTATTATTAACTAGTTACGTAATTTGATTTTAATTACTTTGTTTATTTGTTTATTTAATATATTTCTTTTCTTTGTTGTTTAATTTGTTGGTTTGTTTATTTGCTTGTATGTATGTTTTAAATAAAAGACTAACACTAGCGTGGACTTTGTATAGGGACCATTCAGCAACACAACGAACGGTTACCGAAAATAGAACATCCATTTAACCACATCTGTTACTTATCGATCCGTGATCCTTTGTTGACACGCGCTGCGCTTTTAATGGGAATGTATTGATCGCACCCACGGAGCCATCGGGACAACGGGCGCGTTAATATTGATTCCACACACAGCCATCAAATGATGGTCCGCCTAATTAATTTGGTCATGCATCGTGGGTTTATGTCGACTACAAACATCCATTAGAGACACCTGTTACTCGCTAAGGGCACCCGACACGTATCGATCCACATGCGATCCTTTGTTCTTGTCAACCACCGTACAAGGGCCAAGTTAATATTGATCGAACCCACTGACCATCAGTATGATGGTCCACGTCATGTGTAATTTTATTAACGAGTTACGTAATTTGATTTTAATTTTTTAAATTTTTAAATTTTTAATTTAATTTTATAATTAGTTTAATTATTATTAACGAGTTACGTAATTTGATTTTAATTTTTTTTAAATTTTAAAAATTTTTTTAAATTATTATTTTTAAATTTTATTTTTAATTGTTGTTTACTTGTTGTTTAATTTAATTACTTTGTATAATTTATTTGTTTGAAATTCATTTTAATTAGTTTGCTTTTAATTTCTTTGTTGTACGCCGTTTGAAATAAAAGACTAACACTAGCGTGTACTAGAAAGTGTCATTGTGTATAACATCCATTTAACCACAGCTGTTACTTATTAGCGACAGCTTGTACTTATCGATCCGCCCGTGAGCCTCCCCGGCGCTCCCCGTGGTTGCTTAATAGCGGACTCACTGAAGCGATCACAACAGGTAATTAATCGAAACCATTAAGTCCCTCTCCGCGTTAAGTGTGGCGACAGCTGGTGCTGTAATTAGTCACGGCTCTCGGCTTTTTTCATTAGACTACAGCTGTACATGAACTATGTTCACATATCGTACGCCCGGTCATTCTTTGATCAAATTAAAAAATTTTGTTTCCACATGTCCTGCGAACCGTCCCTTGCTATGTATGAAAGATTAATGGTTGTAACTATGCGCTTATAGCGAGGGTCAGCGAAAACAAAAATATATTTAAGGGTCGGAATTTTCTTTCAACCACCGTTAAGTCAGGTTTTGAGACGAAACGAAGTCTCGGTAGGTTCGTGTTTTTTAATGGGCGACAGGGCGACTTGATGCGTTGGTACGTAGGTATGCGGGGTTAAGGTTCTATAACTCTATATATTTAAATACGTTTTTTTATTCAAATGAGTTTACTCCCCCTAACGTAAGTACATGTAAAGAGGGATTTCCTATAGATCTGTAATGAATTAGGCCTTTTTGACTATGACTTGTTGCCCAGGTGTTGACATGATACGCTTTTTTGAGATATACATACACACACACACACACACACACAAACACACACACACACACACACACACACATGCGCGCGCGCGCGAAATTCATACTAGGTCGGTAATGGCGGAGAGAACTTATAGGTATACATTATCATGGCGACAACAAAAGCGACTCTTATTTTATTTACATGAAAGCGTGTTTTCCAAAAAGTGTCACCATGCCATTGTCATTTTCGCAGCGGGGTTTATTTTAAGTGTACCCGGTGCACGGTTGTTTACATTTTAAAAGACGTGTCGCGTGTCTTCCCCTTACGGCTTCCCTAATAGAGAAACGAGAGGAAAGACAACTGTTCTAAAATTAGAACAGACTTATCTACACACACGAGTATCGTCCCTTGTGAAAAAAATTCGCGTCAGATTCCTTAACTAAACAGTCAATTTCTTTAACAAGTTAAAAAATAATTTAGGAAGACAAGGGTTAACAACATTAGACGCTACCGTTTTTGTTTCCTGTGACGACAAGGCACAATACACTTTTGTATTTTATGTCTCAAGTAGAGGGTGGGATATTTTTTCTTTGTAAGCGTGTTGTAAACAATGGGTAGAGGAAGCGATTACTAGGTAAGAGGGGAGAGAACGTGACGTACATCGCGATATTTGAAAACATGGCGATGTTTAACCTCAACCAAAAAAGGCAATGAACCTAGAAGGAAGACGAATATATATCTTAGTCTTGCACCTGATTACCTCCCCATGTTCGCTTTAGTATTACAGTTTTCATCAAACTTCTTTTTGACTTGAACTTCTTTAATTTTTAAGAAAGTTTACTTATACATATAACATTACGTCTAAAGACATTTTTATTTTATTTTTACCACTCAATGTATTTTGTTTTTCTATATCTTACATTGTCATCTTAATTTTTGATCACCTTAGTAAAAAATTGCTTAAGATTATAAAATTCAAGTTTTAAAAAACAACAACGTTATAGTACGTCGTGTCAAATGACACACCGTTTAAAATGCCTACATTTAAAGTTCACCAAAATAAGGACGTAAAAAACTAAATATGATATGACGTTAGCATACATATCATTCAATCTAATCACTCTAAAGTACAAATCAATAATTTTATAGGGTCGGTGAAGTTTTCACCGAGGCAAGTTGCAAAGTTGGGACATCGATGTTTAGGAATTGTTGGCAGTTGAGTTCATACTAGGGTCGGGGAGTTTTGCTAACACTGAGGCAGGTTGTAAAGTTGTACATGCATCCTTGGAATTGTTAGAAGCCGTGTTCATACTAGGGTCGGTGAAGGATGGTTTTGAACTCGGAACATGTATGTTTTGGAATCGATAGGTCTAGAGTTCATACTAGGGTCGGTGAAGTTTTCACTGAGGCAGGTTACAAAGTTGGGCCAGGTATGTTTAGGAATTGTTGGCAGCCGAGTTCAAACTACTGTCGGAGATGTTTTCACCGAGGCAGGTTGCAAAGTTGGTACATGCTTGTTTAGGAATTGTTGGTAGCCGAGTTCATACTAGTGTCGGTGAAGGTTGGTTTTGAACTCAGAACATGCATGTTTTGGAATCGGTAGGTGTAGAGTCCATACTAGGGTCAGGGGAGTTTTTGTTAACACCGAGGCAGGTTGCAAAGTTGGTACATGCATGTTTAGGAATTGTTGGTAGCCGAGTTCATACTAGTGTCGGTGAAGATTGGTTTTGAACTCAGAACATGCATGTTTTGAAATTGTTGGTAACCGAGTTCATACTAGGGACGGGGGTGTTTTCACCGAGGCAGGTTACAAAGTTCGTACATGCATCATTGGAAATGTTAGGGAGAGTTAAACTAAGGTCGGTGAAGTTTTCACCGAGGCAGGTTACACAGTTGGTACATGGATGTTTAGGAATTGATGGCAGTCGAGTTCATACTAGGGTCGGGGAATTTTGTTAGCACTGAGGCAGGTTGGAACATTGGTACAGGTATGTTTGGGAATTGTTGGTAGCCGAGTTCATACTAGTGTCGGTGAAGGTTGGTTTTGAACTCGGAACATGGATGTTTTGGAATTGTTGGTAGCCGAGTTCATACTACTGTCGGTGAAGGTTGGTTTTGAACTCGGAACATGCATGTTTTGGAATTGTTGGTAGCCGAGTTCATACTAGTGTCGGTGAAGGTTGGTTTTGAACTCGGAACTTGTATGTTTTGGAATCGGTAGGTGTAGAGTCCATACTAGGGTCGGTGAAGTTTTCACCGAGGGTGGTTTCAAGGTTGGTCCAGGGATGTTTTGGAAGTGTTAGGAGCTGAGTCTATACTAGAGTGGGAAGGATTTTGTTTTCACCGAGGCAGGTTTCAAACGGGGGACATCTCTGTTTCGGAGTTGCTCGGTGTAGAGTTTACACTAGAGTGGGACGGTCTTTGTTTTCAACAAGACAGGTTTCAAAATTGGTACATGGATGTTTCGGAGTTGGATGGGAACGTTGTCACTTGTGACAGTAAACGAAGGGGGATAAATGTTTGTCTGTTACTTTGTCCTTTGTCTGTCCAAGTAATAGTGTGGGTAGAGGTACGGTCTGTTTATCAAGCAGGTGTTTAGGGACGGGGGCGAGGGCGGCGGACAAAGTTGTCGATGTAGGTAGGGTGCAAGAGATATTCAACGAAGAGTGGTGTCTACAAGTTATGTATCCCAGTCTGTTGGAGTGGTTTCTAGGAGGTTGTGATATTAGTTGAATAAATATTTGTCTGTAGGATTGTCATACAGCCTTAGTCTCTTAAATGGAATAGGTATAGTGTGGGTAGTAGTACGGTCTGTTTATCTAGCGGTTGGTATTGAGGTTAGTGTGATGACGCAAGGTTGGATGGGAGAAGGGGGAAGGATTGCGGACAAAGGGAAGGGGAAGGGCGAGTAGTGATAAAAATAACTCACCCAGCCCCTTAATCAATAAAAATTATTGATTTGTACTTTAGAGTGATTAGATTGAATGATATGTATGCTAACGTCATATCATATTTAGTTTTTTACGTCCTTATTTTGGTGAACTTTAAATGTAGGCATTTTAAACGGTGTGTCATTTGACACGACGTACTACAACGTTGTTGTTTTTTAAAACTTGAATTTTATAATCTTAAGCAAATTTTTACTAAGGTGATCAAAAATTAAGATGACAATGTAAGATATAGAAAAACAAAATACATTGAGTGGTAAAAATAAAATAAAAATGTCTTTAGACGTAATGTTATATGTATAAGTAAACTTTCTTAAAAATTAAAGAAGTTCAAGTCAAAAAGAAGTTTGATGAAAACTGTAATACTAAAGCGAACATGGGGAGGTAATCTGGTGCAAGACTAAGATATATATTCGTCTTCCTTCTAGGTTCATTGCCTTTTTTGGTTGAGGTTAAACATCGCCATGTTTTCAAATATCGCGATGTACGTCACGTTCTCTCCCCTCTTACCTAGTAATCGCTTCCTCTACCCATTGTTTACAACACGCTTACAAAGAAAAAATATCCCACCCTCTACTTGAGACATAAAATACAAAAGTGTATTGTGCCTTGTCGTCACAGGAAACAAAAACGGTAGCGTCTAATGTTGTTAACCCTTGTCTTCCTAAATTATTTTTTAACTTGTTAAAGAAATTGACTGTTTAGTTAAGGAATCTGACGCGAATTTTTTTCACAAGGGACGATACTCGTGTGTGTAGATAAGTCTGTTCTAATTTTAGAACAGTTGTCTTTCCTCTCGTTTCTCTATTAGGGAAGCCGTAAGGGGAAGACACGCGACACGTCTTTTAAAATGTAAACAACCGTGCACGGGGTACACTTAAAATAAACCCCGCTGCGAAAATGACAATGGCATGGTGACACTTTTTGGAAAACACGCTTTCATGTAAATAAAATAAGAGTCGCTTTTGTTGTCGCCATGATAATGTATACCTATAAGTTCTCTCCGCCATTACCGACCTAGTATGAATTTCGCGCGCGCGCATGTGTGTGTGTGTGTGTGTGTGTGTGTGTTTGTGTGTGTGTGTGTGTGTGTGTGTGTGTGTATGTATATCTCAAAAAAGCGTATCATGTCAACACCTGGGCAACAAGTCATAGTCAAAAAGGCCTAATTCATTACAGATCTATAGGAAATCCCTCTTTACATGTACTTACGTTAGGGGGAGTAAACTCATTTGAATAAAAAAACGTATTTAAATATATAGAGTTATAGAACCTTAACCCCGCATACCTACGTACCAACGCATCAAGTCGCCCTGTCGCCCATTAAAAAACACGAACCTACCGAGACTTCGTTTCGTCTCAAAACCTGACTTAACGGTGGTTGAAAGAAAATTCCGACCCTTAAATATATTTTTGTTTTCGCTGACCCTCGCTATAAGCGCATAGTTACAACCATTAATCTTTCATACATAGCAAGGGACGGTTCGCAGGACATGTGGAAACAAAATTTTTTAATTTGATCAAAGAATGACCGGGCGTACGATATGTGAACATAGTTCATGTACAGCTGTAGTCTAATGAAAAAAGCCGAGAGCCGTGACTAATTACAGCACCAGCTGTCGCCACACTTAACGCGGAGAGGGACTTAATGGTTTCGATTAATTACCTGTTGTGATCGCTTCAGTGAGTCCGCTATTAAGCAACCACGGGGAGCGCCGGGGAGGCTCACGGGCGGATCGATAAGTACAAGCTGTCGCTAATAAGTAACAGCTGTGGTTAAATGGATGTTATACACAATGACACTTTCTAGTACACGCTAGTGTTAGTCTTTTATTTCAAACGGCGTACAACAAAGAAATTAAAAGCAAACTAATTAAAATGAATTTCAAACAAATAAATTATACAAAGTAATTAAATTAAACAACAAGTAAACAACAATTAAAAATAAAATTTAAAAATAATAATTTAAAAAAATTTTTAAAATTTAAAAAAAATTAAAATCAAATTACGTAACTCGTTAATAATAATTAAACTAATTATAAAATTAAATTAAAAATTTAAAAATTTAAAAAATTAAAATCAAATTACGTAACTCGTTAATAAAAATTACACATGACGTGGACCATCATACTGATGGTCAGTGGGTTCGATCAATATTAACTTGGCCCTTGTACGGTGGTTGACAAGAACAAAGGATCGCATGTGGATCGATACGTGTCGGGTGCCCTTAGCGAGTAACAGGTGTCTCTAATGGATGTTTGTAGTCGACATAAACCCACGATGCATGACCAAATTAATTAGGCGGACCATCATTTGATGGCTGTGTGTGGAATCAATATTAACGCGCCCGTTGTCCCGATGGCTCCGTGGGTGCGATCAATACATTCCCATTAAAAGCGCAGCGCGTGTCAACAAAGGATCACGGATCGATAAGTAACAGATGTGGTTAAATGGATGTTCTATTTTCGGTAACCGTTCGTTGTGTTGCTGAATGGTCCCTATACAAAGTCCACGCTAGTGTTAGTCTTTTATTTAAAACATACATACAAGCAAATAAACAAACCAACAAATTAAACAACAAAGAAAAGAAATATATTAAATAAACAAATAAACAAAGTAATTAAAATCAAATTACGTAACTAGTTAATAATAATAATTTAACTAATTATAAAATAAAATTTAAAATTTAAAAATTCAAAAAAATTAAAATCCAATTACGTAACTCGTTAATAATAATTAAACTAATTAAAAAAATAAACAAACAAAATATAAACAAAGTATTTAAATTCATTAAAATCAAACAAATAATTAAATTAAACAACAAGTAAACAACAAATTAAACAATTAAAAAAGTAAACAAATAATCAAATTACGTAACTAATTAAAAAATTAATTAAAATTTAAAAAACTCATTAAAACTAATTAAAAAACACATTAAAATTACGTAACTAGGTCAATGATTACGTCATAATGTTACTAATTACGTCACAAGGTCACCGGTGGTGACCTACTGACCTACTCCGCATCCGCATCCCCCACCCTAGGGTGGGTGAGTATTTTACTATATGCCTTTGCGCCTGCGGCTCCTTCACCCTCACCCACCTGCTCACCCAGGTGGGTGAGTATTTTACTATATGTCATTGCGCCTGCGGCTCCTTCACCCTGCGCCTGCTCCTTCACCCTCACCCACCCTCACCCCGGTGGGTGAGTATTTTACTATATCTCATTGTCCCGCCGGCTCCTTCACCCTCCGCCAGGTGGGTGAGTATTTTACTATATATCCTTTGTTCCGCATCCGCATCCGCATCCGCATCCTGCTCACCCATGGCTCCTTCACCCATACGACCCAAAAGGGACCTAATATACTACTATTACACGGCTGTAGGGAATGGTAAGATATTACACGGCTGTAGGGAATGGTAAGATATTACACGGCTGTAGGGAATGGTAAGATATTACACGGCTGTAGGGAATGGTAAGATATCAGAAGGGTGTAGGGAATGGTAAGATATCACACGGCTGTAGGGAATAGTAATGTATCACAGACATAAGGGTGTAGTGAGTGATAAGATATCACGGGCACACAGGTGCAAGGAATGGTAAGATAACATGGATACAAGGATGCGATAGGCAGAAATATAGAAATAAGGCTGTAAAGAATGTTAATGGTATAGATGCACGGGTGTTTGGAATGATAAGATAACATGGGCACAATGATATAGGGAATGGTAAGGTAGCATGGGTAGCATTGAATTGCAATAGATATAGGGTTGTAGGGAAAGGTAAAATGACCCAACACAATGCTGTAGGGAATGGTAATTGAAGTTGATGTAAGGGTGTAGGGAATGGTAATAGAAGTTGATGTAAGAGTGTAGGGAATGGTAATAGAAGTTGATGTAAGAGTGTAGGGAATGGTAAGAGAAGTTGATGTAAAAGTGTAGGCAATGGTAAAATAACGAAAGCGCTAGAACATGCCAGTGTAGGTGCAAGGATTGATAAGAAAAAGAGTTTTCTTCTGTGGATATAACTGTAGATTATTTTCTTCTCCTAGTGTCTGCAACGGGAGTGAGCTAGTGTGCGACCACAACTGTGAACAGGTGATCTGTGCCAACTCCCAGGTCTCAAAGAGTGACCTGCTCGCCAAGATCGCAGACCCGACATGTGCCAGAAAGATGTGCCCTAAACCTTACTACGCCGAGGCCGAGTGTTTGAACGTTGCGACAAGTTCACAGTTGTGTTTTTGTGGACAGGGATACAAGCAGACACAAGTAACTCATTTAAACATATTTGTTGTAAAAAAAAAATTACGTTAAAAAATAAATTTCCCCAAAAAACTTCAAACCTATATTATGTTACTACATACTTCATGCGTATCTGATATTTCAGACAGGATCGTGTGTATAAAAATGTCCTTGTTATGGCGTTAAATTTATGTCATTGTTTTGATCTGAAAATTTCACGTGTCTATAAATGATGTGACTACATACGTATCTGATATTTCAGACCGGATCGTGCGTACAAAAATGTCCTTGCTATGAAGCGGGGAAATGGTACAATGACGGTGAGAGCTTTGAAAAGAATTGCCAGACCAAGTAAGAATTTATTTTAGAAATTTCATGTTACTTGGATGTTTTTAAAAGCTTAGGGCTGTACTGTGAATAGTATTTTAATACGCGCCAGTTCGCAGTGTAAGCCTGGATATTTGTTTTTATGTATTTATTATTTTGTCTATTATTCTAACACACACTTTTGTTTAAATCACCAGAGTTTGTAGAGATGGTATCTTTGAGGTGGACTCGCAAAGAACAGTGACTTGTACAGGTAACAGAATTGTTTAAAGTACAAAAGTTGGCATATACCTACATAAGTACAAATTTATCTCAGGTTAGGGTTAATTTGTACAAACGTTTTTCAATATTAGGGAAATTGTACAAAATTATCTCAATGTAAGGGTTTAATTGTACAAACTTATCTCACCGTTAGCCTTAATCTTTAAAGGCTAATCAGGTTCCTTTTATTTTAGCCTGAATTTTTAAAATTTAAATATACATAACCGATAATGATGCCTAACTATAACTTAGCCCTATCTTCTTCAAGCCCTAGCTTTAACAATAATCCTAAAATAGCCAAAAAGCTTCTCAGTTTTCGGTTGATCAGAAATCGCGTGAAATCTCCTAACGTTACCCCCTTCTATCCCGCCCCACCAGGCACCTGTGTACTGAGCGGCTCCTCCATGAAACTGAAACCTTTCGATGCTGCCACCTTCAGTGACTTCTCCATCGATGGGACCTGCGAGTACTACGCCCTCAAGGCCGGATCTCTGGTCGTTAGGATAAGACCCATGCGCTGCGGTAGCAAGAGTAAGCATCTCTTGTTTCTATAGCAACGCAGTAGTTTTTTTTTAGTTTTTTTTATTAAAATGATGTGATCTGTGTGGTTTACAGACTTGCTATTCAGTGTATTATCTGATAGAAACTGTCTGTATTTTTATGCTTTACAGACTAAATAATAAATGGAATTTCTAATAACAACAGCCTGTATGTTTATGATTTACTTACTTACTTATCAATTATTTTCTAAAAGAAACAGCCTGTATGTTTATGATTTACAGTCCTACTAATCAATGTATTCTCTAATAGAAACAGCATGTATGTTTATGATTTACAGTCCTACTAATCAATGTATTCTCCAATAGAAACAGCCTGTATGTTTATGATTTACAGTCCTACTAATCAATGTATTCTCTAATAGAAACAGGCTGTATGTTTATTCTTTACAGTCCTACTAATCATTGTATTCTCCAATAGAAACAGCCTGTATGTTTATTATTTACAGTCCTACTAATCAATGTATTCTCTAATAGAAACAGGCTGTATGTTTATTCTTTACAGTCCTACTAATCATTGTATTCTCCAATAGAAACAGCCTGTATGTTTATGATCAACATCGATACGGCCTACCTGAGTGACCCGATTCTCCTGCGGTCAACTGACCCTGGCACTGTCATGGTGGGGAACAAAGAGTACAGGAAGAACGTGGGGCCCAACATCAAAATCATCGACAACAACTACCAGTACACCGCTAAAATTAGCGACGAGGTGGCGATAACATGGAACAAAGGTAGGTTGGGGTCATGGGGGTGGGGCGGGAGATGGGGGGGGGGACTGAAAATTATACGTGTTGGTTGAACCTAGTCACAATATCTAGGTATTATTTAAAGTCAAGTGACAGGTAAAGCTCAGTTGTTTCATGTTGTCTTAAAGATTCTTCGACATAAAATTCAACTCACGCTGTCTACCTACACCATATCGTAAACTGTACAATTCACTTTTTGGGTACAAGGGTGGCGTTTAGTGGGCGAGTAATAGAGTTCCATTTCGTCTTCCTTTTCACCTCTAGTTTTTCCCTTCTCTGGAAATAGATAAAACGGTTTTCAGTTTGATGTATGAACCTGATCATCCATTCATCCCTGTGGCTCTAGATGCCATGCAGAGATTTTTTATCTGATTCCCAGCCATTTCTACTCAGACTTGTTTTAGTTTTCTTATTCCACGTCTTCAAGTTGCCGCAGGTCTGCCTCAACGCCATGCAACACAGCTTAGGCCTGCCTTTTAATCTTTTTGTATTATCACACTTTCACCCCAGTGTTGTTTGACTTTCTCGCTAGATGACCATCTGTCTTTCTTTATCTCATTGGCCATATTTCATGCCCAGTAGAATATAACTTGAAAAAAAAATCAGCTTTACAGTAGATATTGTAGATGATGATTTGTTTTGCAGGATTGTCATTGTCTATCGAAGTGGCGAGTAAATTGTTCAACCAGACCTCTGGCCTATGTGGCAACTTCAACATGGATGCCTCAGATGACAACGTTGGAAGCGATAGTCTTCAGAAAGAAACCTTAAGCAAATTTGCTAAGAGCTGGATTGTCAACCAGGATGAGTGCACCATGACTGAGGAGCAGACGGTTGCTTCCTGTGAGGTGAGCCTAATGTCTGGGTCGAACTACTCGGCGGATAAAAATAAGTACAAATTTACCCTGAGCCATTACATTTAGACATCTTCAATGAAAGTATAAAAACTAGAACGGCTTCTTTGTATGCGCTTAATAATTGATGAAAGACAAGCTTGCAAGGAAATACTAGATATCAAACTTTGAGCAGCGATATGTGATAAGCGTTTCTTTTATGCCTCTCACAAATCACCCCCCCCCCCCTAATCGTCTACTGTTCTCCTCCCCCTAACAAAATAAAGATTTATTTTAATATAAATAGAAAGTATTGTATACTTTCACCATTCTCATAATCGTTGGCCCGGTCTGAAGGTTCGAGATCAGAGTTTCTTCCAGGCATCTCTTCGGGGGGGGGGGGGGCAAACCCCCCCCCCCCCCCGAACAAATTCTACCGCCCCCCCCCCCCGAACGAAATGAAATTTATATAATTTATATAGAAAATATATACTTCTAACAGTGTCCGCCCCCCCCCGAAGAAAGTCTCCCGCCCCCCCCCCCCCCCCCCCCAAAAAATTTCAAGTGCCCCTCCGGAGAAAAAAGTCTGGAAGAAACACTGTTCGAGATACCCCCGTACTCACGGAGCAAAATGTCTGAAATTTTTTAATGAATCAGACATGAAAACTTTATTTAAAATGTTTGGTCAAAAAACGAAGTTCTGTCAGCTTCGTCTTATTCTTATTGCAATCAAATTATTTCCATACATTTAGTCAAAATTGCGACACTTTGACTGAAGCTTCTCCTACATATTGTTGGATAATTTGTATTTTAGTTTTCAAAATGTATATTTGTATTTGTTTTGCTTATAATTATCTGGCATCTTAAGGGGCGGCTACTGTAATTTATAATTATCTTTTTATGTACTAAAGTTTTAAAGTCCAAAATAAAAACAGAATACAAACATTGACAAAAATTCGGAAGTGCAATCGGCTTAAAATTTTAAAACACAGTTCAAAATTCCTTTGATTAAATAAGACTAAAAATGTATATATATCTAGATCACATTGCTTATAGACGGGAGGGGGTGGAAGGGAAAAGTCGCAGTGACTGAGATCTTGAAGTTGATGTCGATCACAGAGTTTCTTCACTCAGTGAAATCAGTCAGTTCCAGGCATCTCTTCGTGGGGGAGGGGGGGGGGGGCGAAGAAAGTCTACCACCCCCCCCCTGGAAAATATCAAGTGCCCCCCCCCCCCACCGGAGAAACAAGTCTGGAAGAAACACTGCCCCCTTGGTCTATCATTATCATCCCATCATGATTCATGATGTAATGTAGTCAAGTAATGCTATAAATTATTAAATACAGAATCTACATATAGATTATATTATAGAATAGATCTCTAGATCTACATAACTATAATGCTAGGATCCCAGTCTAGCTGAATGTGGGTTCTGATAAGAACTATCATCAATTATTTTTAACTATCAAAAGGGTTCCCCTCGAGAGGCATGGTCACAAAAATCATGTCAAGTTATTTTGGAAGGAGAAGCTTTTGCTCAATGCAGAAAACAAGGTGGAGCTGTCAGTTTTTATGACAACTGTGTTGCCCAGTCATGCAAGTAAGACTTGAAGAATTTTGTTTTGATTATTCTTGTTTACAGTGATGAAATAAATGCACAAGTAAGAGTAGGATGATAATTTTCTTCAACTTCTTACAACTGCCTATCATAAACCATTACATATATTTTTATTAATATTTGCTGCATTATTTAGGAATATCATAGAAACCAGATATGTATCAGAAACAGAACATTGCCTTGAAAAAAAAAGTTAAAGTTTTAATATAAGGGCCTATGGTTAGAGCTAAACAAAAAACTAACAAATAAAAAATTAGAACATTTTTGTAATTGCTAAAAATTTAACAGAATGTTATTCTAAATATACAATGGGAAAATAAAAACAATCTAAATACATCCATATATAAATTATATTTATTATTTATGTGTTTAATATTGAAATGAAGGTATATAGATGTTTACATCTTTATTACAGTGAAGTGTGTATTGCAACAAATTCTATTTTATTTCAGTTGTGATATTGGTGGTGACTGTGAGTGTCTCTGTGATGCTATTGGTGCCTATGCTGCACATTGTAACAGAATTGGAGCCCCTGCTCGCTGGAGACATCAGAGACTATGTCGTAAGTCTACAAATTACTCTCATAATTGTTACACAGTCACTTCAGCTGAATTAAAAACTTACCAAGCAAAATGACTATTTTAGTTGTTTTTTTTTTCATGTAATTTAAAATGTAATTATATAGATATGCTATGCACTGATTAAATATTTATCATGTCAGCATTATTTATAAATAGACAATTAATTTGTTAAATTCTGTTGATAATTAACACTTTACTGCCAAGAAAAAGCAAAAATTTTAGGAAAAACTTATTTTCCCTGTGTGTTTTATGTTTAAAATATGTCTTTCTCTTGAATTTTTTTTTATAATAGTCTTCTTTTGTTCTCTTCTCAAGCAATGCAATGTGATGATGGCAGTATTTATGAGCCTTGTGGCAGTGTATGTCCTGAGTCATGTGAGAACCCAGCAAATGGCACAGACAGCCTTTGTTCATCTCTCACTTGTGTTGAAGGTTGCTTCTGTCCTGAAGGCTATGTCAGATCAGGTCAGCACACATTTAGTCAAATAAATATTAATCAAGTAAAAAAAATATTTGTTAAAAAACACTTTTATTGAGGTCTTGTTAATGCTGTTTTTAAATTATTTTAAAATATTGAAATATAAGATAAGCATTACTTGATATTTTGATGTAATCGTATAAGCCTATATGACATGGTTTTACCATGTGACATTAAAAATGTTTTAACACATTGATGGTCTTTGCATATCAAGATGTTGACAACATGGAAACATCAACTTGTATTAAAAAATCTGAATGCCCATGTATTGATGAACATGGTCAAACAATCCCACAAGGGGAGTCTGCAATAATCAATTGTCAAGACTGGTAATGTTGTTTCACTCATTTGTAGTAATCTTAGCAGTTTAAATAAAGAAAAAAGAACTGTTGAAATTATGGGGGGGGGGGGGGGATGTCAACCTGTATGTAAAAATCATTTTTAAAATGTATAATTTTAGTTTCTAGTTATATATTGCATTTAGAGTGCTGAATTGATATTGTTCCAGAAAAATGTTTAAACATGCATAAAATATACCAATTCTTAGTAGAGAAGCTAAATAAAACTGATTGATATATTTTTAAAATTATGTTTCCTACCCCAACATCAGTAAGTTATTAGTATGTATAGTGTGAAAGGTTTTTCTGTACCAGTGTAACTTTAGAACACATTTCTACAACATAAATCTAATTCGCCACCTTTTTTTTTAATTGAACAGTGAATGCATAGATGGAGAGCTTCTGTGTACTGGTGACACATGTATAAATGAATGTAAGGAGGATGAATTCCGATGTAATGATGGACACTGCCTAAATGACAAGCTGAAATGTAACGGAGTTCCTGAGTGTAAAGATGGTGGTGACGAGCTTGAATGTTCAGGTTGGTTTTATCTTCACCCATACCAGTATACCCTTTACCAAAATATAGGTATATTCTAATTGTAGAAATATTTACATCAAAATACAGATATATTCTAATTGTATATATTTTTACACCAATCTGTAGACATTTGATTAACTGCAAGATTGCTGTGTTTAAAAATTATTTTTGAGAAACTGCTTTTATCATGTTTTCGCCTTGTAGTATTAATGATGTTTTTTTTAATTATCATGTATTATTTTTTTTTTGAAGTTATATTCACTGTACTTAATTTAATGTAACATGTGCTTATTAAGACTGTTAATGGGTAGTCTAATTCATTTATAAGTAAATTCTTCCTGAATTTTTAAAAACCTTAAAATTTATTATTTCAAGTCAATATGAGTTTAACTGTGGATATATTTCATTTGTTTTACCATCATTGAGATGGAATTGTACACATTAAGTGTGTACATTGTTATCTGTTTTTTATTTCTGGTTTCAAGAGAACTTCCTCTCACATGTATCACAAGTTTAGCTCTGCTTCTCTACAGTAGAACTTCCTCTCACATGTATCACAAGTTTAGCTCTGCTTCTCTACAGTAGAACTTCCTCTCACATGTATCACAAGTTTAGCTCTGCTTCTCTACAGTAGAACTTCCTCTCACATGTATCACAAGTTTAGCTCTGCTTCTCTACAGTAGAACTTCCTCTCACATGTATCACAAGTTTAATGTAGCTCTCCTTCTCTACAGTAGAACTTCCTCTCACATGTATCACAAGTTTAGCTCTGCTTCTCAAACAGTAGAACTTCCTCTCACATGTATCACAAGTTTAATGTAGCTCTCCTTCTCTACAGTAGAACTTCCTCTCACATGTATCACAAGTTTAGCTCTGGTTCTCTACAGTAGAACTTCCACTCACATGTATCACAAGTTTAGCTCTGGTTCTCTACAGTAGAACTTCTCACATGTATCACAAGTTTAGCTCTGGTTCTTTACAGGAGAGATCTGCTCTGGCTTCAGCTGTAACAACGGACAGTGTGTGGGAAACCAGACTGTCTGCAATCAAATAACTGACTGCATGGATGGCTCAGATGAGGACAAATGTGGTAGGTTTTCTCTCTTTAACTGTGGGAAGTTATAATTACTACAATTGTTTTCTTTAAATAAGATTTTTTAAAAATTCCTAACATCTATAAAAAAAAATTATTTAGTAGTGTAGTAATAGTTTGATATTAAGTATTTTTGTTAGTTTTCTAAATAACATGTCCGATAGACCTAATGACTCACTTTTTTTTAAAGATATTGAATGTCCGAATGGGTCCTACAAATGTCCTGAAAGTAACTATTGCATAGATGAGTCTTTTCTTTGTGATGGGAATCTAGACTGTTGGTACGGTGAAGATGAACTTGATTGTCAGCGTAAGTAGGCCTATGTTGTTCCTAACAAACGTTTTAGAAAGCTGATTTTATTTTATTGGAAGAACTATGCTCCTGTGATAGATCAGACATTTTACAAAGCTGATTTAATTATATTATTTTATTAGAATAGAATCTGTATGTTAAATTAACCTATCTAAACATAATGAAAAATTTAAAAAATATTATTTTTGCAATGTTTTCTACAGCCTGTCCTCACAATGAAACACATTGTAACCAAACCTACTGCATACCTAAAGACTACCACTGTGATGGTCATGATGACTGTGGGGATGGATCTGATGAAATTGGCTGTGGTAAAGTTTTTACTTTAATTTACTTTCATCTTTACTTTACTATACTAAAACCACTTGGTGATTAGTTGAAGACTTAAATTTTTACAAGTGTGTTGTATTTTTATCTAATGCATGCTTTTCATAAATATACATTAATAGATAGGTATATTGTTGAAAATATAATTTATGAATTCTAACCTTAGAACCCTGCATTTGCTTTTGTTTAGACTTGTCTTAGAGAAGTTGAAGTGTGTAAATATTTACTGTCTAATTATTATTCTACAGCATTTATAATAATGTTGAGTTGTTTTTATTTGTGATAATGGAATGTTTTCCACTACAGCACCCATAACAAATTATATTCAAACTTACATTTTGTTTCATTTCAGTGACACCTTCTACTACTACCATTAGGGAAGGTATGATTTTAAACTGCTTTTAAACTATTTTAAATACAAATAAATCAAATCATATTATGTCTTTTATATTCATCAATAATTTTATTAGATTTGTTATTTTAAAATGAGATACAACTTTGATTTTCAGTAAATTACAAGACATTATTATTTATACTTTTTAAATTTTTTCAGTAGAATGTAACTTTACGCTATAATTCCATTCTCTTTCTATTTCCAGTAGAATGTGAATATACTCTAACACACTTCACACGGCCATCACAGTGGCTTGTAATTCAAAGCAGCTCTGTCTTTGTTGATAACATATTTCTGGAAAGTGGCTGGAAGCCTAATGGTGGAACAGAAAACCCATTAGTGTTTTCTGTTGTTAGTTCAGTTCCAGCAACTCTTGTACAAGTTGGTTTTGTGCTCAACAATGGTATAGGCTCCAACGTTACCGTAACAGTTGTCTCAAGTGAAGGGAATGTTCTGGTTGATGTAAGTAGAAACTCCCTTTTTGTGTTGTGTAAAACTTGTGATAAATGAAGGGAATGTTCTTGTTGGTGTTAGGGAAAATTGCTTGTTTGTGTTGTGTAAAAGTGTTCCAAGTGGAAATTGTTCATTTGTATTGTGTAAAAGTTATGACAAATGAAAGGAATGTCATTGTTAAAGTAGGGAAAACTGTTTATTTATGTTGTTTAAAAGTATTTGCATGCTAGGATTTCTAATACATTAATCCTACAACTTTATTTGAGTTTTACAGCTAAACTTTGTCTCAAGTTATATTTGTATTTTTAGATATCTCACCTAATATATTTTAAAAATATATTGATGGGTTAAAGAAAATTGAACACAACAAAAAATTCTTGTATTTACAGACTCATCACATAACTTCAAATCCAATGGAATTCACAGGCCAATACAATGTTATCTTTGATTATTTCTCCATTGTGACAGACGCTAACATATCATCATTTTACGTGGATGTCTGCTATGAACCAACAAGTAAGTTCATATGTATTTGATAAAAATTGAAATTTTCACACTATCATTACTGATATGATATTGGATATACTCCTTTTCCATCTGTAAATGTTTTTATGTAAATATTTTTCAGCATTGACAACAACAACTCCATTCACTTCAACAAGTATATTCGGTAATATAATTTAACACCTTAAATCAAAGTTTTTTCCCCAGTGTTAACTATACTAATTTACTTCCTATAAAAAATTTTACCAACAAATTTATTAAAGCTTTTGTGCTGAAAAACACACTTCATTGAGGGGAAAAAGGTATTAAAAACAAGTTTATTAACCATAGAAAATGAGAAAGCTTCCATATTTTTTATCTTAATTAATGAGTAAAACCAGTGTTAGAACAATTACAGAAAAAATGGTTCTAGGAAAAAAACATTAATACTTGAAGTAAACAGTTTAAAATAGCATCTCACTTTGCTGTGACTACTTATAAAAGAAAATGATAATTTCAATAAAAACAAATTGATAGAGAATTGTGTCCATTCATCAGCATGTAATCGAAGTAAACTTGCTATGAGTTATATTCAGGGTTTATCATGTTTTAAAAATAAAAGATTTTTCTCACTTATAATTCTTTTTCTCTAGTTAAAATTGTATTGTTTCAAATGCAAACCAATTTTTCTGTCTGTTAACCGTAGATAACTGCACTCTTGGCTACTGCAATGGTGAATGTTTAGATGATTTTGACAATGTTTGCAGTTCACCTTGTCCACCAAGTGATTGCTGTAAGTTAAAGACTTGTAATTTTAAAATGAAACAAGCTCATTTTTCATATTTCCATGTATGTATTTATTTATACACCTACTTATGCATTTATTTATTTCTAGTTGTATACTATCGAACTTTTTGCAGATAATTATTTTTTTTCTTCAAATAAATGTCTATTTTAAATTAAAATTGTTGTTTATTAAAAAAGAAAAGTATTAGGTGAACTTGTTTTAGAATTGTCAAAATTAGTTATTTTCCTGATAGCTATCTTTTGACTAGTTTTACAAATGTAACAAATTTTGGTTTTATATATCCTTGTAACACCATTAGCCTTCATAAGTTCAGCATAGTTAAATTGTTCACTCCCTTATTTCATCATAAATGGCAATTGTTCCACCCGCCTCAATTCTTCCTTCAAGACAGCTTTATCACACATTTTGAGATCACTATAGGAGCTTTGTTATACTTTTGACTGTAAACATTGATTGTAAAATTGATTTGTCAACATATTTGTAGCAATCACTGAAGACGAATTATTTTAAAAGTAAATTAAAAGGTAGTACGTGTTAAGCCTACTATAAAAAATGTTTGTTTCAGTTACAACACCAAACAGAACAGTGGAAACTATTGTAACTCCTCCTCCTCCTGGTTCACCAAGCACACCTGGATCATCAAGCACACCTGGATCACCAAGCACACCTGAATCATCAAGCACACCTGGATCATCAAGCACACCTGGATCATCAGGTACACCAGGTTCTTCAAGCACACCTGAATCATCAAGCACACCTGAATCATCAAGCACACCAGGCTCATCTAGTACACCACCATCAACAAGCACACCTGGTTCATCAAGCACACCTGGTTCTTTAAGCACACCTGGCTCTTCAAGCACACCTGGATCATCAAGCACACCAGGTACCTCAAGCATACCCGAATCACTTTAAACAAAAACCTTGACAGATAGAAATATGTTTATCCCCAAATGTCCTTCTTACCCATGCTGATATGTCATGAGCTTTCTGTTTTAAACAGAATACGATACTCTACACCAGGGGTCTCCAAACTGCAGCCCGCGGAGATCTTTTTGTCCAAGGAAAAATTGTTTGTTGGTGATGTCTGAGGAACTTTGCCCAGAAAAATCAAAGACATGCCTGGAAGAAACTGGCCCCTGAACTAAAATTTGATAGTTAATTCGCCCCTCGTACTGAAAAGTTTGGAGACCCCTGCTCTACACTATGGCTATCACCCCACCACTTGTTTATACCCTCTATGTTTTTTATAAGAACTGGTGCTATGGAGAAGGATCAGCTAGTCAGCAACCAAATGCTCTACCACCTAACCTCACCCTCCCCACTATCCCTGATAATACTCTATACATATTTTGTTGAATGAATGATGTTTAGGCTCATCAGGTTAAATTAGTCAATAAGTTCTTAGCTAGGTTACTAGACTCCATTTGTGTTGTAGTGAGTTTTAGCAGCAATTGTGCAGAATCTACTTACACTGAAATATGTGGCCACTTACTGGGGCTTGTTGTCCAGTAATTTCATCTTTTATGGTGGGTATCATGGTCTGACTTGACCATCAGGTATGCAAAGCTGTTCCCATCACACTGGTAACATACACCACAGCATTAAAGGTTGCCAAAGAAAACATGATAAGATATTTGGAACTTTGTAAACCTACTTTAGTTCTAGATGGTGATAAACTATAGACACTTCACCAGTGTGTAACACAAATAAAAAAATATAACATTAATTGTCCAGTTGCTAACATAGTCAATAACTTTTAAATAAAGACAACATAGCTTAGTGATACAATATATAATCTTTAACAAGGAGTGGAGCATAATACTGAATGATAGTTTTATTTTTCATTTTGTAAGCTGAGAGAATATTAAGCAAAAAACAGTACAATTAGTATTTTATTATTGATTGTATAGTGTATCACTAAAAACAACTACCAGATAGAACAAATTTAACTTCCAAAAGAAAATGAGATTGTTTGTCAACAGAAGCTGAAGTGATCATGATATAATGTATATAAACATTTATCAACTTATATCATGATATAATGTATATAAACATTTATCAACTAAAGCTGAAGTGATCATGATATAATGTATATAAACATTTATCAACTAAAGCTGAAATTATCATGATATAATGTATATAAATGTTTATTTGAAAGCCAGGCAATTAAAACATCTTTCCTAATGGTGACCTATTGATTTTCCACCAGATGATTGCTTGCTTGGCTTCTGTAATGGAGTTTGTTTAGATGATTTTGAACATCCTTGTCTCTCTCCCTGTCCACCAGCTGACTGCTGTAAGTCAAACCTGCTGTGTTTTTTTCTTTTAAACTTAAGTAATAATACAAAATGTACATAAATCTTTAAAATTTAATAAGGTTATATCTTTTAATTACCAATTATTTGAAATCAAAAGCTGTAAAATTATTCATCATTACATGCATACACAGTTATAAAAAATTCTAATGGTTGTATTTTCCCCATATGTGTTTTGGTAGACAGTACAACATAACCAAATTTTTTATACAATTATTTTGCTGAAAATAATATTTGTCTACCACACCAAAAAAAAAAGAATCATGTGAAAAGTTTATATTCAGTAATAACAAAAATATAAACTCTGCATCAAAATAAGATTGCTGGCTATTTTGATATAAGCCTAGATTGATATATTGCCGCTGTCTTTTTCTTCTGTTTTATACTAGTTACAAGTCCAGATACAACAGTAGAAACAGTTATCACTCCTTCAAGTACAACTATAATACCAAGTACACAAGTGTCATCAAGTACACCTGGATCATCTAGCACACCTGGATCATCTAGCACACCTGGATCATCTAGCACACCTGGATCATCTAGCACACCTGGGTCATCTAACACACCTGGATCATCTAGCACACCTGGATCATCTAGCACACCTGGGTCATCTAGCACACCTGGATCATCTAGCACACCTGGGTCATCTAGCACACCTGAATCACAAAGCACACCCCCTTTAAGTATGTAAACCATGACAAGAATTTTCTTTCTTAACCTACAAATTAAGTGCTACAAAACTTGCTACTTAAACAGGTAGATTGCTGTATAAGCTAATAGTGTTTTCATGATCTCCAACTTTCTCTTATTGTGTTACGGGAAATCGCAGTTGAAGGGGGATCATCTATGGGTACTAGTACATAAATCCAAGCAAATGCAACATTTTTAAAGTAAAGTGTCGCAATGCAACATTTTAAAAGTAAAGTGTCGCAAAAACATGCATCAGTTACAAATAGTTATACCTCAAAGGAAGATGAGTGTGATTGTCAACTAAAGATAAAGTGATCATGATATAATGTATATAAACATTTATCAACTCAAGCTGAAATTATCATGATATAATGCATATAAATGTTTATTTGAAAGCCAGGCAATTAAAACATCTTTCCTAATGGTGACCTATTGATTTTCCACCAGATGATTGCTTGCTTGGCTTCTGTAATGGAGTTTGTTTAGATGATTTTGAACATCCTTGTCTCTCTCCCTGTCCACCAGCTGACTGCTGTAAGTCAAACAATTATTTTACATTTGTAAATTTAATCGTAACATTTTAGACCAGTTGTAGCCAAATTTTAAAGAATATTTATAATTGGATATTTCATAATTTGTTTATTATTAGCAGTAAGATCACCAATTTATACTTTAAAGAATAAATGTATTTTCTTTCATTTAATTTTAGTTACTCCAGATACAACAATACAAACAGTTATCACACCATCATCTACAACTGCAACACCAAATACTCAAATCACTTCAAGCATACCAGGCCAATCTAGTACACCAGGATCATCAAGCACACCTGGCTCATCTAGTAAACCAGGATCATCAAGCACACCAGGATCATCTAGTACACCTGGCTCATCTAGTACACCAGGATCATCAAGTACACCCGGAACATCAGGAATCACACCTGGTTCATCAAGTACACCTGGTTCTTCAAGCACACCTGGCTCATCTAGTACACCTGGCTCATCAAGTACACCAGGATCATCTAGTACACCCGGAACATCAGGAATCACACCTGGCTCATCAAGTACACCTGGCTCTTCAAGCACACCTGGCTCATCTAGTACACCAGGATCATCAAGCACACCAGGATCTTCTAGTACACCTGGCTCATCTAGTACACCAGGATCATCAAGCACAACAGGATCTTCTAGTACACCTGGCTCATCAAGTACACCAGGATCATCTAGTACACCCGGAACATCAGCAATCACACCTGGCTCATCTAGTACACCAGGATCATCAAGCACACCAGGATCATCAAGCACATCAGGATCATCTAGTACACCACCATCAACAAGCACACCTGTTTCATCAAGTACTCCAGGCACTTCAACCACACCTGCATCTTCAAGCACACCAGGCTCATCTAGTACACCACCATCAATAAGCACACCTGGTTCATCAAGTACACCTGGTTCTTCAAGCACACCTGGCTCATCTAGTACACCAGGATCATCAAGCACACCAGGAACTTCTAGTACAGCTGGCTCATCTAGTACACCACCATCAACAAGCACACCTGGTTCATCTAGTACACCAGGATCATTAAGCACACCAGGATCATCTAGTACACCAGGCTCATCAAGTACACCAGGATCATCAAGCCCACCTGGTTCGTCAGTCACACCAAGTACACCACAATCAACAAGCACACCCGTTTCATCAAGTACTCCAGGCACTTCAACCACACCTGCATCTTCAAGCACACCAGGCTCATCTAGTACACCACCATCAACAAGCACACCTGGTTCATCAAGTACACCTGGTTCTTCAAGCACACCTGGCTCATCTAGTACACCAGGATCATCAAGCACACCAGGATCATCTAGTACACCAGGCTCATCAAGTACACCAGGATCATCAAGCACACCTGGTTCGTCAGTCACACCAAGTACACCACAATCAACAAGCACACCCGTTTCATCAAGTACTCCAGGCACTTCAACCACACCTGCATCTTCAAGCACACCAGGCTCATCTAGTACACCACCATCAACAAGCACACCTGGTTCATCAAGTACACCTGGTTCTTCAAGCACACCTGGCTCATCTAGTACACCAGGATCATCAAGCACACCAGGATCATCTAGTACACCAGGCTCATCAAGTACACCAGGATCATCAAGCACACCTGGTTCGTCAGTCACACCAAGTACACCACAATCAACAAGCACACCCGTTTCATCAAGTACTCCAGGCACTTCAACCACACCTGCATCTTCAAGCACACCAGGCTCATCTAGTACACCACCATCAACAAGCACACCTGGTTCATCAAGTACACCTGGTTCTTCAAGCACACCTGGCTCATCTAGTACACCAGGATCATCAAGCACACCAGGATCATCTAGTACACCAGGCTCATCAAGTACACCAGGATCATCAAGCACACCTGGTTCGTCAGTCACACCAAGTACACCACAATCAACAAGCACACCCGTTTCATCAAGTACTCCAGGCACTTCAACCACACCTGCATCTTCAAGCACACCAGGCTCATCTAGTACACCACCATCAACAAGCACACCTGGTTCATCAAGTACACCTGGTTCTTCAAGCACACCTGGCTCATCTAGTACACCAGGATCATCAAGCACACCAGGATCATCTAGTACACCAGGCTCATCAAGTACACCAGGATCATCAAGCACACCTGGTTCGTCAGTCACACCAAGTATACCACAATCAACAAGCACACCCGTTTCATCAAGTACTCCAGGCACTTCAACCACACCTGCATCTTCAAGCACACCAGGCTCATCTAGTACACCACCATCAACAAGCACACCTGGTTCATCAAGTACACCTGGTTCTTCAAGCACACCTGGCTCATCTAGTACACCAGGATCATCAAGCACACCAGGATCATCTAGTACACCAGGCTCATCAAGTACACCAGGCTCATCTAGTACACCTGGCTCATCTAGTACACCAGGATCATCAAGTACACCCGGAACATCAGGAATCACACCTGGTTCATCAAGTACACCTGGTTCTTCAAGCACACCTGGCTCATCTAGTACACCAGGATCATCAAGCACACCAGGATCATCTAGTACACCAGGATCATCAAGCACACCAGGCTCATCTAGTACACCTGGCTCATCTAGTACACCAGGATCATCAAGTACACCCGGAACATCAGGAATCACACCTGGTTCATCAAGTACACCTGGTTCTTCAAGCACACCTGGCTCATCTAGTACACCTGGCTCATCAAGTACACCAGGATCATCTAGTACACCCGGAACATCAGGAATCACACCTGGTTCATCAAGTACACCTGGCTCTTCAAGCACACCTGGCTCATCTAGTACACCAGGATCATCAAGCACACCAGGATCTTCTAGTACACCTGGCTCATCTAGTACACCAGGATCATCAAGCACAACAGGATCTTCTAGTACACCTGGCTCATCAAGTACACCAGGATCATCTAGTACACCCGGAACATCAGCAATCACACCTGGCTCATCTAGTACACCAGGATCATCAAGCACACCAGGATCATCAAGCACATCAGGATCATCTAGTACACCACCATCAACAAGCACACCTGTTTCATTAAGTACTCCAGGCACTTCAACCACACCTGCATCTTCAAGCACACCAGGCTCATCTAGTACACCTGGCTCATCTAGTACACCAGGATCATCAAGTACACCCGGAACATCAGGAATCACACCTGGTTCATCAAGTACACCTGGTTCTTCAAGCACACCTGGCTCATCTAGTACACCAGGATCATCAAGCACACCAGGATCATCTAGTACACCAGGATCATCAAGCACACCAGGCTCATCTAGTACACCTGGCTCATCTAGTACACCAGGATCATCAAGTACACCCGGAACATCAGGAATCACACCTGGTTCATCAAGTACACCTGGCTCTTCAAGCACACCTGGCTCATCTAGTACACCAGGATCATCAAGCACACCAGGATCTTCTAGTACACCTGGCTCATCTAGTACACCAGGATCATCAAGCACAACAGGATCTTCTAGTACACCTGGCTCATCAAGTACACCAGGATCAGCTAGTACACCCGGAACATCAGCAATCACACCTGGCTCATCTAGTACACCAGGATCATCAAGCACACCAGGATCATCAAGCACATCAGGATCATCAAGCACACCTGGTTCGTCAGTCACACCAAGTACACCACCATCAACAAGCACACCTGTTTCATCAAGTACTCCAGGCACTTCAACCACACCTGCATCTTCAAGCACACCAGGCTCATCTAGTACACCACCATCAATAAGCACACCTGGTTCATCAAGTACACCTGGTTCTTCAAACACACCTGGCTCATCTAGTACACCAGGATTATCAAGCACACCAGGAACTTCTAGTACACCTGGCTCATCTAGTACACCACCATCAACAAGCACACTTGGTTCATCTAGTACACCAGGATCATCAAGCACACCAGGATCATCTAGTACACCAGGCTCATCAAGTACACCAGGATCATCAAGCACACCTGGTTCGTCAGTCACACCAAGTACACCACAATCAACAAGCACACCCGTTTCATCAAGTACTCCAGGCACTTCAACCACACCTGCATCTTCAAGCACACCAGGCTCATCTAGTACACCACCATCAACAAGCACACCTGGTTCATCAAGTACACCTGGTTCTTCAAGCACACCTGGCTCATCTAGTACACCAGGATCATCAAGCACACCAGGATCATCTAGTACACCAGGCTCATCAAGTACACCAGGATCATCAAGCACACCTGGTTCGTCAGTCACACCAAGTACACCACAATCAACAAGCACACCCGTTTCATCAAGTACTCCAGGCACTTCAACCACACCTGCATCTTCAAGCACACCAGGCTCATCTAGTACACCACCATCAACAAGCACACCTGGTTCATCAAGTACACCTGGTTCTTCAAGCACACCTGGCTCATCTAGTACACCAGGATCATCAAGCACACCAGGATCATCTAGTACACCAGGCTCATCAAGTACACCAGGATCATCAAGCACACCTGGTTCGTCAGTCACACCAAGTACACCACAATCAACAAGCACACCCGTTTCATCAAGTACTCCAGGCACTTCAACCACACCTGCATCTTCAAGCACACCAGGCTCATCTAGTACACCACCATCAACAAGCACACCTGGTTCATCAAGTACACCTGGTTCTTCAAGCACACCTGGCTCATCTAGTACACCAGGATCATCAAGCACACCAGGATCATCTAGTACACCAGGCTCATCAAGTACACCAGGATCATCAAGCACACCTGGTTCGTCAGTCACACCAAGTACACCACAATCAACAAGCACACCCGTTTCATCAAGTTCTCCAGGCACTTCAACCACACCTGCATCTTCAAGCACACCAGGCTCATCTAGTACACCACCATCAACAAGCACACCTGGTTCATCAAGTACACCTGGTTCTTCAAGCACACCTGGCTCATCTAGTACACCAGGATCATCAAGCACACCAGGATCATCTAGTACACCAGGCTCATCAAGTACACCAGGATCGTCAAGCACACCTGGTTCGTCAGTCACACCAAGTACACCACAATCAACAAGCACACCCATTTCATCAAGTACTCCAGGCACTTCAACCACACCTGCATCTTCAAGCACACCAGGCTCATCTAGTACACCACCATCAACAAGCACACCTGGTTCATCAAGTACACCTGGTTCTTCAAGCACACCTGGCTCATCTAGTACACCAGGATCATCAAGCACACCAGGATCATCTAGTACACCAGGCTCATCAAGTACACCAGGATCATCAAGCACACCTGGTTCGTCAGTCACACCAAGTACACCACAATCAACAAGCACACCCGTTTCATCAAGTACTCCAGGCACTTCAACCACACCTGCATCTTCAAGCACACCAGGCTCATCTAGTACACCACCATCAACAAGCACACCTGGTTCATCAAGTACACCTGATTCTTCAAGCACACCTGGCTCATCTAGTACACCAGGATCATCAAGCACACCAGGATCATCTAGTACACCAGGCTCATCAAGTACACCAGGATCATCAAGCACACCTGGTTCGTCAGTCACACCAAGTACACCACAATCAACAAGCACACCCGTTTCATCAAGTACTCCAGGCACTTCAACCACACCTGCATCTTCAAGCACACCAGGCTCATCTAGTACACCACCATCAACAAGCACACCTGGTTCATCAAGTACACCTGGTTCTTCAAGCACACCTGGCTCATCTAGTACACCAGGATCATCAAGCACACCAGGATCATCTAGTACACCAGGCTCATCAAGTACACCAGGATCATCAAGCACACCTGGTTCGTCAGTCACACCAAGTACACCACAATCAACAAGCACACCCGTTTCATCAAGTACTCCAGGCACTTCAACCACACCTGCATCTTCAAGCACACCAGGCTCATCTAGTACACCACCATCAACAAGCACACCTGGTTCATCAAGTACACCTGGTTCTTCAAGCACACCTGGCTCATCTAGTACACCAGGATCATCAAGCACACCAGGATCATCTAGTACACCAGGCTCATCAAGTACACCAGGATCATCAAGCACACCTGGTTCGTCAGTCACACCAAGTACACCACAATCAACAAGCACACCCGTTTCATCAAGTACTCCAGGCACTTCAACCACACCTGCATCTTCAAGCACACCAGGCTCATCTAGTACACCACCATCAACAAGCACACCTGGTTCATCAAGTACACCTGGTTCTTCAAGCACACCTGGCTCATCTAGTACACCAGGATCATCAAGCACACCAGGATCATCTAGTACACCAGGCTCATCAAGTACACCAGGATCATCAAGCACACCTGGTTCGTCAGTCACACCAAGTACACCACAATCAACAAGCACACCCGTTTCATCAAGTACTCCAGGCACTTCAACCACACCTGCATCTTCAAGCACACCAGGCTCATCTAGTACACCACCATCAACAAGCACACCTGGTTCATCAAGTACACCTGGTTCTTCAAGCACACCTGGCTCATCTAGTACACCAGGATCATCAAGCACACCAGGATCATCTAGTACACCAGGCTCATCAAGTACACCAGGATCATCAAGCACACCTGGTTCGTCAGTCACACCAAGTACACCACAATCAACAAGCACACCCGTTTCATCAAGTACTCCAGGCACTTCAACCACACCTGCATCTTCAAGCACGCCAGGCTCATCTAGTACACCACCATCAACAAGCACACCTGGTTCATCAAGTACACCTGGTTCTTCAAGCACACCTGGCTCATCTAGTACACCAGGATCATCAAGCACACCAGGATCATCTAGTACACCAGGCTCATCAAGTACACCAGGATCATCAAGCACACCTGGTTCGTCAGTCACACCAAGTACACCACAATCAACAAGCACACCCGTTTCATCAAGTACTCCAGGCACTTCAACCACACCTGCATCTTCAAGCACACCAGGCTCATCTAGTACACCACCATCAACAAGCACACCTGGTTCATCAAGTACACCTGGTTCTTCAAGCACACCTGGCTCATCTAGTACACCAGGATCATCAAGCACACCAGGATCATCTAGTACACCAGGCTCATCAAGTACACCAGGATCATCAAGCACACCTGGTTCGTCAGTCACACCAAGTACACCACAATCAACAAGCACACCCGTTTCATCAAGTACTCCAGGCACTTCAACCACACCTGCATCTTCAAGCACACCAGGCTCATCTAGTACACCACCATCAACAAGCACACCTGGTTCATCAAGTACACCTGGTTCTTCAAGCACACCTGGCTCATCTAGTACACCAGGATCATCAAGCACACCAGGATCATCTAGTACACCAGGCTCATCAAGTACACCAGGATCATCAAGCACACCTGGTTCGTCAGTCACACCAAGTACACCACAATCAACAAGCACACCCGTTTCATCAAGTACTCCAGGCACTTCAACCACACCTGCATCTTCAAGCACACCAGGCTCATCTAGTACACCACCATCAACAAGCACACCTGGTTCATCAAGTACACCTGGTTCTTCAAGCACACCTGGCTCATCTAGTACACCAGGATCATCAAGCACATCAGGATCATCTAGTACACCAGGCTCATCAAGTACACCAGGATCATCAAGCACACCTGGTTCGTCAGTCACACCAAGTACACCACAATCAACAAGCACACCCGTTTCATCAAGTACTCCAGGCACTTCAACCACACCTGCATCTTCAAGCACACCAGGCTCATCTAGTACACCACCATCAACAAGCACACCTGGTTCATCAAGTACACCTGGTTCTTCAAGCACACCTGGCTCATCTAGTACACCAGGATCATCAAGCACACCAGGATCATCTAGTACACCAGGCTCATCAAGTACACCAGGATCATCAAGCACACCTGCTTCGTCAGTCACACCAAGTACACCACAATCAACAAGCACACCCGTTTCATCAAGTACTCCAGGCACTTCAACCTCACCTGCATCTTCAAGCACACCAGGCTCATCTAGTACTCCACCATCAACAAGCACACCTGGTTCATCAAGTACACCTGGTTCTTCAAGCACACCTGGCTCATCTAGTACACCAGGATCATCAAGCACACCAGGATCATCTAGTACACCAGGCTCATCAAGTACACCAGGATCATCAAGCACACCTGGTTCGTCAGTCACACCAAGTACACCACAATCAACAAGCACACCCGTTTCATCAAGTACTCCAGGCGCTTCAACCACACCTGCATCTTCAAGCACACCAGGCTCATCTAGTACACCACCATCAACAAGCACACCTGGTTCATCAAGTACACCTGGTTCTTCAAGCACACCTGGCTCATCTAGTACACCAGGATCATCAAGCACACCAGGATCATCTAGTACACCAGGCTCATCAAGTACACCAGGATCATCAAGCACACCTGGTTCGTCAGTCACACCAAGTACACCACAATCAACAAGCACACCCGTTTCATCAAGTACTCCAGGCACTTCAACCACACCTGCATCTTCAAGCACACCAGGCTCATCTAGTACACCACCATCAACAAGCACACCTGGTTCATCAAGTACACCTGGTTCTTCAAGCACACCTGGCTCATCTAGAACACCAGGATCATCAAGCACACCAGGATCATCTAGTACACCAGGCTCATCAAGTACACCAGGATCATCAAGCACACCTGGTTCGTCAGTCACACCAAGTACACCACAATCAACAAGCACACCCGTTTCATCAAGTACTCCAGGCACTTCAACCACACCTGCATCTTCAAGCACACCAGGCTCATCTAGTACACCACCATCAACAAGCACACCTGGTTCATCAAGTACACCTGGTTCTTCAAGCACACCTGGCTCATCTAGTACACCAGGATCATCAAGCACACCAGGATCATCTAGTACACCAGGCTCATCAAGTACACCAGGATCATCAAGCACACCTGGTTCGTCAGTCACACCAAGTACACCACAATCAACAAGCACACCCGTTTCATCAAGTACTCCAGGCACTTCAACCACACCTGCATCTTCAAGCACACCAGGCTCATCTAGTACACCACCATCAACAAGCACACCTGGTTCATCAAGTACACCTGGTTCTTCAAGCACACCTGGCTCATCTAGTACACCAGGATCATCAAGCACACCAGGATCATCTAGTACACCAGGCTCATCAAGTACACCAGGATCATCAAGCACACCTGGTTCGTCAGTCACACCAAGTACACCACAATCAACAAGCACACCCGTTTCATCAAGTACTCCAGGCACTTCAACCACACCTGCATCTTCAAGCACACCAGGCTCATCTAGTACACCACCATCAACAAGCACACCTGGTTCATCAAGTACACCTGGTTCTTCAAGCACACCTGGCTCATCTAGTACACCAGGATCATCAAGCACACCAGGATCATCTAGTACACCAGGCTCATCAAGTACACCAGGATCATCAAGCACACCTGGTTCGTCAGTCACACCAAGTACACCACAATCAACAAGCACACCCGTTTCATCAAGTACTCCAGGCACTTCAACCACACCTGCATCTTCAAGCACACCAGGCTCATCTAGTACACCACCATCAACAAGCACACCTGGTTCATCGAGTACACCTGGTTCTTCAAGCACACCTGGCTCATCTAGTACACCAGGATCATCAAGCACACCAGGATCATTTAGTACACCAGGTTCATCAAGTACACCAGGATCATCAAGCACACCTGGTTCGTCAGTCACACCAAGTACACCACCATCAACAAGCACACCTGGTTCATCAAATACACCTAGTTCTTCAATTACACCAGTTTCTTCAGAAACAAACACTACACCTTTTGTTACTACTCAAATAGTCACATCTACAACCTCTGAATTTTTTACTACTCTTGAAACATTTTCTCCAACTTATCCTTTTCAAACTACTACACCAACGCTTATAACACCTTTATTTTCCACCACTGGTCAATTGTATACAACTGCAAGCTTTACAAATACACCTGGTATATCAAGTTCACCAGGGTCATCTAGTACACCTTCAATGAGCACACCTGGTTCGTCAAGTACGCCTGGTTCTTCAAGCACACATGGCTCATCTAGTACACCAGGATCATCTAGTACACCAGGATCATCTAGTACACCAGGCTCATCAAGTACACCAGGCACTTCAACCACACCTGCATCTTCAAGCACACCAGGCTCATCTAGTACACCACCATCGACAAGCACACCTAGTTCATCAAGTACACCTGGTTCTTCAAGCACACCTGGCTCATCTAGTACACCAGGATCATCAAGCACACCAGGATCATCTAGTACACCAGGCTCGTCAAGTTCACCAGGATCATCAAGCACACCTGGTTCGTCAGTCACACCAAGTACACCACAATCAGCAAGCACACCCGTTTCATCAAGTACTCCGGGCACTTCAACCATACCTGCATCTTCAAGCACACCCGGTTCATCTAGTACACCACCATCAACAAGCACACCAGGTTCATCAAGTACACCTGGTTCTTCGAGCACAGCTGGCTCATCTAGTACACCAGGATCATCAAGCACACCAGAATCATCTAGTACACCAGGCTCATCAAGTACACCAGGATCATCAAGCACACCTGGTTCGTCAGTCACACCAAGTACACCACAATCAACAAGCACACCCGTTTCATCAAGTACTCCAGGCACTTCAACCACACCTGCATCTTCAAGCACACCAGGCTCATCTAGTACACCACCATCAACAAGCACACCTGGTTCATCAAGTACACTTGGTTCTTCAAGCACACCTGGCTCATCTAGTACACCAGGATCATCAAGCACACCAGGATCATCTAGTACACCAGGCTCATCAAGTACACCAGGATCATCAAGCACACCTGGTTCATCAGTCACACCAAGTACACCACAATCAACAAGCACACCCGTTTCATCAAGTACTCCAGGCACTTCAACCACACCTGCATCTTCAAGCACACCAGGCTCATCTAGTACACCACCATCAACAAGCACACCTGGTTCATCAAGTACACCTGGTTCTTCAAGCACACCTGGCTCATCTAGTACACCAGGATCATCAAGCACACCAGGATCATCTAGTACACCAGGCTCATCAAGTACACCAGGATCATCAAGCACACCTGGTTCGTCAGTCACACCAAGTACACCACAATCAACAAGCACACCCGTTTCATCAAGTACTCCAGGCACTTCAACCACACCTGCATCTTCAAGCACACCAGGCTCATTTAGTACACCACCATCAACAAGCACACCTGGTTCATCAAGTACACCTGGTTCTTCAAGCACACCTGGCTCATCTAGTACACCAGGATCATCAAGCACACCAGGATCATCTAGTACACCAGGCTCATCAAGTACACCAGGATCATCAAGCACACCTGGTTCGTCAGTCACACCAAGTACACCACAATCAACAAGCACACCCGTTTCATCAAGTACTCCAGGCACTTCAACCACACCAGCATCTTCAAGCACACCAGGCTCATCTAGTACACCACCATCAACAAGCACACCTGGTTCATCAAGTACACCTGGTTCTTCAAGCACACCTGGCTCATCTAGTACACCAGGATCATCAAGCACACCAGGATCATCTAGTACACCAGGCTCATCAAGTACACCAGGATCATCAAGCACACCTGGTTCGTCAGTCACACCAAGTACACCACAATCAACAAGCACACCCGTTTCATCAAGTACTCCAGGCACTTCAACCACACCTGCATCTTCAAGCACACCAGGCTCATCTAGTACACCACCATCAACAAGCACACCTGGTTCATCAAGTACACCTGGTTCTTCAAGCACACCTGGCTCATCTAGTACACCAGGATCATCAAGCACACCAGGATCATCTAGTACACCAGGCTCATCAAGTACACCAGGATCATCAAGCACACCTGGTTCGTCAGTCACACCAAGTACACCACAATCAACAAGCACACCCGTTTCATCAAGTACTCCAGGCACTTCAACCACACCTGCATCTTCAAGCACACCAGGCTCATCTAGTACACCACCATCAACAAGCACACCTGGTTCATCAAGTACACCTGGTTCTTCAAGCACACCTGGCTCATCTAGTACACCAGGATCATCAAGCACATCAGGATCATCTAGTACACCAGGCTCATCAAGTACACCAGGATCATCAAGCACACCTGGTTCGTCAGTCACACCAAGTACACCACAATCAACAAGCACACCCGTTTCATCAAGTACTCCAGGCACTTCAACCACACCTGCATCTTCAAGCACACCAGGCTCATCTAGTACACCACCATCAACAAGCACACCTGGTTCATCAAGTACACCTGGTTCTTCAAGCACACCTGGCTCATCTAGTACACCAGGATCATCAAGCACACCAGGATCATCTAGTACACCAGGCTCATCAAGTACACCAGGATCATCAAGCACACCTGGTTCGTCAGTCACACCAAGTACACCACAATCAACAAGCACACCCGTTTCATCAAGTACTCCAGGCACTTCAACCACACCTGCATCTTCGAGCACACCAGGCTCATCTAGTACACCACCATCAACAAGCACACCTGGTTCATCAAGTACACCTGGTTCTTCAAGCACACCTGGCTCATCTAGTACACCAGGATCATCAAGCACACCAGGATCATCTAGTACACCAGGCTCATCAAGTACACCAGGATCATCAAGCACACCTGGTTCGTCAGTCACACCAAGTACACCACAATCAACAAGCACACCCGTTTCATCAAGTACTCCAGGCACTTCAACCACACCTGCATCTTCAAGCACACCAGGCTCATCTAGTACACCACCATCAACAAGCACACCTGGTTCATCAAGTACACCTGGTTCTTCAAGCACACCTGGCTCATCTAGTACACCAGGATCATCAAGCACACCAGGATCATCTAGTACACCAGGCTCATCAAGTACACCAGGATCATCAAGCACACCTGGTTCGTCAGTCACACCAAGTACACCACAATCAACAAGCACACCCGTTTCATCAAGTACTCCAGGCACTTCAACCACACCTGCATCTTCAAGCACACCAGGCTCATCTAGTACACCACCATCAACAAGCACACCTGGTTCATCAAGTACACCTGGTTCTTCAAGCACACCTGGCTCATCTAGTACACCAGGATCATCAAGCACACCAGGATCATCTAGTACACCAGGCTCATCAAGTACACCAGGATCATCAAGCACACCTGGTTCGTCAGTCACACCAAGTACACCACAATCAACAAGCACACCCGTTTCATCAAGTACTCCAGGCACTTCAACCACACCTGCATCTTCAAGCACACCAGGCTCATCTAGTACACCACCATCAACAAGCACACCTGGTTCATCAAGTACACCTGGTTCTTCAAGCACACCTGGCTCATCTAGTACACCAGGATCATCAAGCACACCAGGATCATCTAGTACACCAGGCTCATCAAGTACACCAGGATCATCAAGCACACCTGGTTCGTCAGTCACACCAAGTACACCACAATCAACAAGCACACCCGTTTCATCAAGTACTCCAGGCACTTCAACCACACCTGCATCTTCAAGCACACCAGGCTCATCTAGTACACCACCATCAACAAGCACACCTGGTTCATCAAGTACACCTGGTTCTTCAAGCACACCTGGCTCATCTAGTACACCAGGATCATCAAGCACACCAGGATCATCTAGTACACCAGGCTCATCAAGTACACCAGGATCATCAAGCACACCTGGTTCGTCAGTCACACCAAGTACACCACAATCAACAAGCACACCCGTTTCATCAAGTACTCCAGGCACTTCAACCACACCTGCATCTTCAAGCACACCAGGCTCATCTAGTACACCACCATCAACAAGCACACCTGGTTCATCAAGTACACCTGGTTCTTCAAGCACACCTGGCTCATCTAGTACACCAGGATCATCAAGCACACCAGGATCATCTAGTACACCAGGCTCATCAAGTACACCAGGATCATCAAGCACACCTGGTTCGTCAGTCACACCAAGTACACCACAATCAACAAGCACACCCGTTTCATCAAGTACTCCAGGCACTTCAACCACACCTGCATCTTCAAGCACACCAGGCTCATCTAGTACACCACCATCAACAAGCACACCTGGTTCATCAAGTACACCTGGTTCTTCAAGCACACCTGGCTCATCTAGTACACCAGGATCATCAAGCACACCAGGATCATCTAGTACACCAGGCTCATCAAGTACACCAGGATCATCAAGCACACCTGGTTCGTCAGTCACACCAAGTACACCACAATCAACAAGCACACCCGTTTCATCAAGTACTCCAGGCACTTCAACCACACCTGCATCTTCAAGCACACCAGGCTCATCTAGTACACCACCATCAACAAGCACACCTGGTTCATCAAGTACACCTGGTTCTTCAAGCACACCTGGCTCATCTAGTACACCAGGATCATCAAGCACACCAGGATCATCTAGTACACCAGGCTCATCAAGTACACCAGGATCATCAAGCACACCTGGTTCGTCAGTCACACCAAGTACACCACAATCAACAAGCACACCCGTTTCATCAAGTACTCCAGGCACTTCAACCACACCTGCATCTTCAAGCACACCAGGCTCATCTAGTACACCACCATCAACAAGCACACCTGGTTCATCAAGTACACCTGGTTCTTCAAGCACACCTGGCTCATCTAGTACACCAGGATCATCAAGCACACCAGGATCATCTAGTACACCAGGCTCATCAAGTACACCAGGATCATCAAGCACACCTGGTTCGTCAGTCACACCAAGTACACCACAATCAACAAGCACACCCGTTTCATCAAGTACTCCAGGCACTTCAACCACACCTGCATCTTCAAGCACACCAGGCTCATCTAGTACACCACCATCAACAAGCACACCTGGTTCATCAAGTACACCTGGTTCTTCAAGCACACCTGGCTCATCTAGTACACCAGGATCATCAAGCACACCAGGATCATCTAGTACACCAGGCTCATCAAGTACACCAGGATCATCAAGCACACCTGGTTCGTCAGTCACACCAAGTACACCACAATCAACAAGCACACCCGTTTCATCAAGTACTCCAGGCACTTCAACCACACCTGCATCTTCAAGCACACCAGGCTCATCTAGTACACCACCATCAACAAGCACACCTGGTTCATCAAGTACACCTGGTTCTTCAAGCACACCTGGCTCATCTAGTACACCAGGATCATCAAGCACACCAGGATCATCTAGTACACCAGGCTCATCAAGTACACCAGGATCATCAAGCACACCTGGTTCGTCAGTCACACCAAGTACACCACAATCAACAAGCACACCCGTTTCATCAAGTACTCCAGGCACTTCAACCACACCTGCATCTTCAAGCACACCAGGCTCATCTAGTACACCACCATCAACAAGCACACCTGGTTCATCAAGTACACCTGGTTCTTCAAGCACACCTGGCTCATCTAGTACACCAGGATCATCAAGCACACCAGGATCATCTAGTACACCAGGCTCATCAAGTACACCAGGATCATCAAGCACACCTGGTTCGTCAGTCACACCAAGTACACCACAATCAACAAGCACACCCGTTTCATCAAGTACTCCAGGCACTTCAACCACACCTGCATCTTCAAGCACACCAGGCTCATCTAGTACACCACCATCAACAAGCACACCTGGTTCATCAAGTACACCTGGTTCTTCAAGCACACCTGGCTCATCTAGTACACCAGGATCATCAAGCACACCAGGATCATCTAGTACACCAGGCTCATCAAGTACACCAGGATCATCAAGCACACCTGGTTCGTCAGTCACACCAAGTACACCACAATCAACAAGCACACCCGTTTCATCAAGTACTCCAGGCACTTCAACCACACCTGCATCTTCAAGCACACCAGGCTCATCTAGTACACCACCATCAACAAGCACACCTGGTTCATCAAGTACACCTGGTTCTTCAAGCACACCTGGCTCATCTAGTACACCAGGATCATCAAGCACACCAGGATCATCTAGTACACCAGGCTCATCAAGTACACCAGGATCATCAAGCACACCTGGTTCGTCAGTCACACCAAGTACACCACAATCAACAAGCACACCCGTTTCATCAAGTACTCCAGGCACTTCAACCACACCTGCATCTTCAAGCACACCAGGCTCATCTAGTACACCACCATCAACAAGCACACCTGGTTCATCAAGTACACCTGGTTCTTCAAGCACACCTGGCTCATCTAGTACACCAGGATCATCAAGCACACCAGGATCATCTAGTACACCAGGCTCATCAAGTACACCAGGATCATCAAGCACACCTGGTTCGTCAGTCACACCAAGTACACCACAATCAACAAGCACACCCGTTTCATCAAGTACTCCAGGCACTTCAACCACACCTGCATCTTCAAGCACACCAGGCTCATCTAGTACACCACCATCAACAAGCACACCTGGTTCATCAAGTACACCTGGTTCTTCAAGCACACCTGGCTCATCTAGTACACCAGGATCATCAAGCACACCAGGATCATCTAGTACACCAGGCTCATCAAGTACACCAGGATCATCAAGCACACCTGGTTCGTCAGTCACACCAAGTACACCACAATCAACAAGCACACCCGTTTCATCAAGTACTCCAGGCACTTCAACCACACCTGCATCTTCAAGCACACCAGGCTCATCTAGTACACCACCATCAACAAGCACACCTGGTTCATCAAGTACACCTGGTTCTTCAAGCACACCTGGCTCATCTAGTACACCAGGATCATCAAGCACACCAGGATCATCTAGTACACCAGGCTCATCAAGTACACCAGGATCATCAAGCACACCTGGTTCGTCAGTCACACCAAGTACACCACAATCAACAAGCACACCCGTTTCATCAAGTACTCCAGGCACTTCAACCACACCTGCATCTTCAAGCACACCAGGCTCATCTAGTACACCACCATCAACAAGCACACCTGGTTCATCAAGTACACCTGGTTCTTCAAGCACACCTGGCTCATCTAGTACACCAGGATCATCAAGCACACCAGGATCATCTAGTACACCAGGCTCATCAAGTACACCAGGATCATCAAGCACACCTGGTTCGTCAGTCACACCAAGTACACCACAATCAACAAGCACACCCGTTTCATCAAGTACTCCAGGCACTTCAACCACACCTGCATCTTCAAGCACACCAGGCTCATCTAGTACACCACCATCAACAAGCACACCTGGTTCATCAAGTACACCTGGTTCTTCAAGCACACCTGGCTCATCTAGTACACCAGGATCATCAAGCACACCAGGATCATCTAGTACACCAGGCTCATCAAGTACACCAGGATCATCAAGCACACCTGGTTCGTCAGTCACACCAAGTACACCACAATCAACAAGCACACCCGTTTCATCAAGTACTCCAGGCACTTCAACCACACCTGCATCTTCAAGCACACCAGGCTCATCTAGTACACCACCATCAACAAGCACACCTGGTTCATCAAGTACACCTGGTTCTTCAAGCACACCTGGCTCATCTAGTACACCAGGATCATCAAGCACACCAGGATCATCTAGTACACCAGGCTCATCAAGTACACCAGGATCATCAAGCACACCTGGTTCGTCAGTCACACCAAGTACACCACAATCAACAAGCACACCCGTTTCATCAAGTACTACAGGCACTTCAACCACACCTGCATCTTCAAGCACACCAGGCTCATCTAGTACACCACCATCAACAAGCACACCTGGTTCATCAAGTACACCTGGTTCTTCAAGCACACCTGGCTCATCTAGTACACCAGGATCATCAAGCACACCAGGATCATCTAGTACACCAGGCTCATCAAGTACACCAGGATCATCAAGCACACCTGGTTCGTCAGTCACACCAAGTACACCACAATCAACAAGCACACCCGTTTCATCAAGTACTCCAGGCACTTCAACCACACCTGCATCTTCAAGCACACCAGGCTCATCTAGTACACCACCATCAACAAGCACACCTGGTTCATCAAGTACACCTGGTTCTTCAAGCACACCTGGCTCATCTAGTACACCAGGATCATCAAGCACACCAGGATCATCTAGTACACCAGGCTCATCAAGTACACCAGGATCATCAAGCACACCTGGTTCGTCAGTCACACCAAGTACACCACAATCAACAAGCACACCCGTTTCATCAAGTACTCCAGGCACTTCAACCACACCTGCATCTTCAAGCACACCAGGCTCATCTAGTACACCACCATCAACAAGCACACCTGGTTCATCAAGTACACCTGGTTCTTCAAGCACACCTGGCTCATCTAGTACACCAGGATCATCAAGCACACCAGGATCATCTAGTACACCAGGCTCATCAAGTACACCAGGATCATCAAGCACACCTGGTTCGTCAGTCACACCAAGTACACCACAATCAACAAGCACACCCGTTTCATCAAGTACTCCAGGCACTTCAACCACACCTGCATCTTCAAGCACACCAGGCTCATCTAGTACACCACCATCAACAAGCACACCTGGATCATCAAGTACACCTGGTTCTTCAAGCACACCTGGCTCATCTAGTACACCAGGATCATCAAGCACACCAGGATCATCTAGTACACCAGGCTCATCAAGTACACCAGGATCATCAAGCACACCTGGTTCGTCAGTCACACCAAGTACACCACAATCAACAAGCACACCCGTTTCATCAAGTACTCCAGGCACTTCAACCACACCTGCATCTTCAAGCACACCAGGCTCATCTAGTACACCACCATCAACAAGCACACCTGGTTCATCAAGTACACCTGGTTCTTCAAGCACACCTGGCTCATCTAGTACACCAGGATCATCAAGCACACCAGGATCATCTAGTACACCAGGCTCATCAAGTACACCAGGATCATCAAGCACACCTGGTTCGTCAGTCACACCAAGTACACCACAATCAACAAGCACACCCGTTTCATCAAGTACTCCAGGCACTTCAACCACACCTGCATCTTCAAGCACACCAGGCTCATCTAGTACACCACCATCAACAAGCACACCTGGTTCATCAAGTACACCTGGTTCTTCAAGCACACCTGGCTCATCTAGTACACCAGGATCATCAAGCACACCAGGATCATCTAGTACACCAGGCTCATCAAGTACACCAGGATCATCAAGCACACCTGGTTCGTCAGTCACACCAAGTACACCACAATCAACAAGCACACCCGTTTCATCAAGTACTCCAGGCACTTCAACCACACCTGCATCTTCAAGCACACCAGGCTCATCTAGTACACCACCATCAACAAGCACACCTGGTTCATCAAGTACACCTGGTTCTTCAAGCACACCTGGCTCATCTAGTACACCAGGATCATCAAGCACACCAGGATCATCTAGTACACCAGGCTCATCAAGTACACCAGGATCATCAAGCACACCTGGTTCGTCAGTCACACCAAGTACACCACAATCAACAAGCACACCCGTTTCATCAAGTACTCCAGGCACTTCAACCACACCTGCATCTTCAAGCACACCAGGCTCATCTAGTACACCACCATCAACAAGCACACCTGGTTCATCAAGTACACCTGGTTCTTCAAGCACACCTGGCTCATCTAGTACACCAGGATCATCAAGCACACCAGGATCATCTAGTACACCAGGCTCATCAAGTACACCAGGATCATCAAGCACACCTGGTTCGTCAGTCACACCAAGTACACCACAATCAACAAGCACACCCGTTTCATCAAGTGCTCCAGGCACTTCAACCACACCTGCATCTTCAAGCACACCAGGCTCATCTAGTACACCACCATCAACAAGCACACCTGGTTCATCAAGTACACCTGGTTCTTCAAGCACACCTGGCTCATCTAGTACACCAGGATCATCAAGCACACCAGGATCATCTAGTACACCAGGCTCATCAAGTACACCAGGATCATCAAGCACACCTGGTTCGTCAGTCACACCAAGTACACCACAATCAACAAGCACACCCGTTTCATCAAGTACTCCAGGCACTTCAACCACACCTGCATCTTCAAGCACACCAGGCTCATCTAGTACACCACCATCAACAAGCACACCTGGTTCATCAAGTACACCTGGTTCTTCAAGCACACCTGGCTCATCTAGTACACCAGGATCATCAAGCACACCAGGATCAGCTAGTACACCAGGCTCATCAAGTACACCAGGATCATCAAGCACACCTGGTTCGTCAGTCACACCAAGTACACCACAATCAACAAGCACACCCGTTTCATCAAGTACTCCAGGCACTTCAACCACACCTGCATCTTCAAGCACACCAGGCTCATCTAGTACACCACCATCAACAAGCACACCTGGTTCATCAAGTACACCTGGTTCTTCAAGCACACCTGGCTCATCTAGTACACCAGGATCATCAAGCACACCAGGATCATCTAGTACACCAGGCTCATCAAGTACACCAGGATCATCAAGCACACCTGGTTCGTCAGTCACACCAAGTACACCACAATCAACAAGCACACCCGTTTCATCAAGTACTCCAGGCACTTCAACCACACCTGCATCTTCAAGCACACCAGGCTCATCTAGTACACCACCATCAACAAGCACACCTGGTTCATCAAGTACACCTGGTTCTTCAAGCACACCTGGCTCATCTAGTACACCAGGATCATCAAGCACACCAGGATCATCTAGTACACCAGGCTCATCAAGTACACCAGGATCATCAAGCACACCTGGTTCGTCAGTCACACCAAGTACACCACAATCAACAAGCACACCCGTTTCATCAAGTGCTCCAGGCACTTCAACCACACCTGCATCTTCAAGCACACCAGGCTCATCTAGTACACCACCATCAACAAGCACACCTGGTTCATCAAGTACACTTGGTTCTTCAAGCACACCTGGCTCATCTAGTACACCAGGATCATCAAGCACACCAGGATCATCTAGTACACCAGGCTCATCAAGTACACCAGGATCATCAAGCACACCTGGTTCGTCAGTCACACCAAGTACACCACAATCAACAAGCACACCCGTTTCATCAAGTACTCCAGGCACTTCAACCACACCTGCATCTTCAAGCACACCAGGCTCATCTAGTACACCACCATCAACAAGCACACCTGGTTCATCAAGTACACCTGGTTCTTCAAGCACACCTGGCTCATCTAGTACACCAGGATCATCAAGCACACCAGGATCATCTAGTACACCAGGATCATCAAGTACACCAGGATCATCAAGCACACCTGGTTCGTCAGTCACACCAAGTACACCACAATCAACAAGCACACCCGTTTCATCAAGTACTCCAGGCACTTCAACCTCACCTGCATCTTCAAGCACACCAGGCTCATCTAGTACTCCACCATCAACAAGCACACCTGGTTCATCAAGTACACCTGGTTCTTCAAGCACACCTGGCTCATCTAGTACACCAGGATCATCAAGCACACCAGGATCATCTAGTACACCAGGCTCATCAAGTACACCAGGATCATCAAGCACACCTGGTTCGTCAGTCACACCAAGTACACCACAATCAACAAGCACACCCGTTTCATCAAGTACTCCAGGCACTTCAACCACACCTGCATCTTCAAGCACACCAGGCTCATCTAGTACACCACCATCAACAAGCACACCTGGTTCATCAAGTACACCTGGTTCTTCAAGCACACCTGGCTCATCTAGTACACCAGGATCATCAAGCACACCAGGATCATCTAGTACACCAGGCTCATCAAGTACACCAGGATCATCAAGCACACCTGGTTCGTCAGTCACACCAAGTACACCACAATCAACAAGCACACCCGTTTCATCAAGTGCTCCAGGCACTTCAACCACACCTGCATCTTCAAGCACACCAGGCTCATCTAGTACACCACCATCAACAAGCACACCTGGTTCATCAAGTACACTTGGTTCTTCAAGCACACCTGGCTCATCTAGTACACCAGGATCATCAAGCACACCAGGATCATCTAGTACACCAGGCTCATCAAGTACACCAGGATCATCAAGCACACCTGGTTCGTCAGTCACACCAAGTACACCACAATCAACAAGCACACCCGTTTCATCAAGTACTCCAGGCACTTCAACCACACCTGCATCTTCAAGCACACCAGGCTCATCTAGTACACCACCATCAACAAGCACACCTGGTTCATCAAGTACACCTGGTTCTTCAAGCACACCTGGCTCATCTAGTACACCAGGATCATCAAGCACACCAGGATCATCTAGTACACCAGGCTCATCAAGTACACCAGGATCATCAAGCACACCTGGTTCGTCAGTCACACCAAGTACACCACAATCAACAAGCACACCCGTTTCATCAAGTACTCCAGGCACTTCAACCACACCTGCATCTTCAAGCACACCAGGCTCATCTAGTACTCCACCATCAACAAGCACACCTGGTTCATCAAGTACACCTGGTTCTTCAAGCACACCTGGCTCATCTAGTACACCAGGATCATCAAGCACACCAGGATCATCTAGTACACCAGGCTCATCAAGTACACCAGGATCATCAAGCACACCTGGTTCGTCAGTCACACCAAGTACACCACAATCAACAAGCACACCCGTTTCATCAAGTACTCCAGGCACTTCAACCACACCTGCATCTTCAAGCACACCAGGCTCATCTAGTACACCACCATCAACAAGCACACCTGGTTCATCAAGTACACCTGGTTCTTCAAGCACACCTGGCTCATCTAGTACACCAGGATCATCAAGCACACCAGGATCATCTAGTACACCAGGCTCATCAAGTACACCAGGATCATCAAGCACACCTGGTTCGTCAGTCACACCAAGTACACCACAATCAACAAGCACACCCGTTTCATCAAGTACTCCAGGCACTTCAACCACACCTGCATCTTCAAGCACACCAGGCTCATCTAGTACACCACCATCAACAAGCACACCTGGTTCATCAAGTACACCTGGTTCTTCAAGCACACCTGGCTCATCAAGTACACCAGGATCATCAAGCACACCAGGATCATCTAGTACACCAGGCTCATCAAGTACACCAGGATCATCAAGCACACCTGGTTCGTCAGTCACACCAAGTACACCACAATCAACAAGCACACCCGTTTCATCAAGTACTCCAGGCACTTCAACCACACCTGCATCTTCAAGCACACCAGGCTCATCTAGTACACCACCATCAACAAGCACACCTGGTTCATCAAGTACACCTGGTTCTTCAAGCACACCTGGCTCATCTAGTACACCAGGATCATCAAGCACACCAGGATCATCTAGTACACCAGGCTCATCAAGTACACCAGGATCATCAAGCACACCTGGTTCGTCAGTCACACCAAGTACACCACAATCAACAAGCACACCCGTTTCATCAAGTACTCCAGGCACTTCAACCACACCTGCATCTTCAAGCACACCAGGCTCATCTAGTACACCACCATCAACAAGCACACCTGGTTCATCAAGTACACCTGGTTCTTCAAGCACACCTGGCTCATCTAGTACACCAGGATCATCAAGCACACCAGGATCATCTAGTACACCAGGCTCATCAAGTACACCAGGATCATCAAGCACACCTGGTTCGTCAGTCACACCAAGTACACCACAATCAACAAGCACACCCGTTTCATCAAGTACTCCAGGCACTTCAACCACACCTGCATCTTCAAGCACACCAGGCTCATCTAGTACACCACCATCAACAAGCACACCTGGTTCATCAAGTACACCTGGTTCTTCAAGCACACCTGGCTCATCTAGTACACCAGGATCATCAAGCACACCAGGATCATCTAGTACACCAGGCTCATCAAGTACACCAGGATCATCAAGCACACCTGGTTCGTCAGTCACACCAAGTACACCACAATCAACAAGCACACCCGTTTCATCAAGTACTCCAGGCACTTCAACCACACCTGCATCTTCAAGCACACCAGGCTCATCTAGTACTCCACCATCAACAAGCACACCTGGTTCATCAAGTACACCTGGTTCTTCAAGCACACCTGGCTCATCTAGTACACCAGGATCATCAAGCACACCAGGATCATCTAGTACACCAGGCTCATCAAGTACACCAGGATCATCAAGCACACCTGGTTTGTCAGTCACACCAAGTACACCACAATCAACAAGCACACCCGTTTCATCAAGTACTCCAGGCACTTCAACCACACCTGCATCTTCAAGCACACCAGGCTCATCTAGTACACCACCATCAACAAGCACACCTGGATCATCAAGTACACCTGGTTCTTCAAGCACACCTGGCTCATCTAGTACACCAGGATCATCAAGCACACCAGGATCATCTAGTACACCAGGCTCATCAAGTACACCAGGATCATCAAGCACACCTGGTTCGTCAGTCACACCAAGTACACCACAATCAACAAGCACACCCGTTTCATCAAGTACTCCAGGCACTTCAACCACACCTGCATCTTCAAGCACACCAGGCTCATCTAGTACACCACCATCAACAAGCACACCTGGTTCATCAAGTACACCTGGTTCTTCAAGCACACCTGGCTCATCTAGTACACCAGGATCATCAAGCACACCAGGATCATCTAGTACACCAGGCTCATCAAGTACACCAGGATCATCAAGCACACCTGGTTCGTCAGTCACACCAAGTACACCACAATCAACAAGCACACCCGTTTCATCAAGTACTCCAGGCACTTCAACCACACCTGCATCTTCAAGCACACCAGGCTCATCTAGTACACCACCATCAACAAGCACACCTGGTTCATCAAGTACACCTGGTTCTTCAAGCACACCTGGCTCATCTAGTACACCAGGATCATCAAGCACACCAGGATCATCTAGTACACCAGGCTCATCAAGTACACCAGGATCATCAAGCACACCTGGTTCGTCAGTCACACCAAGTACACCACAATCAACAAGCACACCCGTTTCATCAAGTACTCCAGGCACTTCAACCACACCTGCATCTTCAAGCACACCAGGCTCATCTAGTACACCACCATCAACAAGCACACCTGGTTCATCAAGTACACCTGGTTCTTCAAGCACACCTGGCTCATCTAGTACACCAGGATCATCAAGCACACCAGGATCATCTAGTACACCAGGCTCATCAAGTACACCAGGATCATCAAGCACACCTGGTTCGTCAGTCACACCAAGTACACCACAATCAACAAGCACACCCGTTTCATCAAGTACTCCAGGCACTTCAACCACACCTGCATCTTCAAGCACACCAGGCTCATCTAGTACACCACCATCAACAAGCACACCTGGCTCATCTAGTACACCAGGATCATCAAGCACACCAGGATCATCTAGTACACCAGGCTCATCAAGTACACCAGGATCATCAAGCACACCTGGTTCGTCAGTCACACCAAGTACACCACAATCAACAAGCACACCCGTTTCATCAAGTACTCCAGGCACTTCAACCACACCTGCATCTTCAAGCACACCAGGCTCATCTAGTACACCACCATCAACAAGCACACCTGGTTCATCAAGTACACCTGGTTCTTCAAGCACACCTGGCTCATCTAGTACACCAGGATCATCAAGCACACCAGGATCATCTAGTACACCAGGCTCATCAAGTACACCAGGATCATCAAGCACACCTGGTTCGTCAGTCACACCAAGTACACCACAATCAACAAGCACACCCGTTTCATCAAGTACTCCAGGCACTTCAACCACACCTGCATCTTCAAGCACACCAGGCTCATCTAGTACACCACCATCAACAAGCACACCTGGTTCATCAAGTACACCTGGTTCTTCAAGCACACCTGGCTCATCTAGTACACCAGGATCATCAAGCACACCAGGATCATCTAGTACACCAGGCTCATCAAGTACACCAGGATCATCAAGCACACCTGGTTCGTCAGTCACACCAAGTACACCACAATCAACAAGCACACCCGTTTCATCAAGTACTCCAGGCACTTCAACCACACCTGCATCTTCAAGCACACCAGGCTCATCTAGTACACCACCATCAACAAGCACACCTGGTTCATCAAGTACACCTGGTTCTTCAAGCACACCTGGCTCATCTAGTACACCAGGATCATCAAGCACACCAGGATCATCTAGTACACCAGGCTCATCAAGTACACCAGGATCATCAAGCACACCTGGTTCGTCAGTCACACCAAGTACACCACAATCAACAAGCACACCCGTTTCATCAAGTACTCCAGGCACTTCAACCACACCTGCATCTTCAAGCACACCAGGCTCATCTAGTACACCACCATCAACAAGCACACCTGGTTCATCAAGTACACCTGGTTCTTCAAGCACACCTGGCTCATCTAGTACACCAGGATCATCAAGCACACCAGGATCATCTAGTACACCAGGCTCATCAAGTACACCAGGATCATCAAGCACACCTGGTTCGTCAGTCACACCAAGTACACCACAATCAACAAGCACACCCGTTTCATCAAGTGCTCCAGGCACTTCAACCACACCTGCATCTTCAAGCACACCAGGCTCATCTAGTACACCACCATCAACAAGCACACCTGGTTCATCAAGTACACCTGGTTCTTCAAGCACACCTGGCTCATCTAGTACACCAGGATCATCAAGCACACCAGGATCATCTAGTACACCAGGCTCATCAAGTACACCAGGATCATCAAGCACACCTGGTTCGTCAGTCACACCAAGTACACCACAATCAACAAGCACACCCGTTTCATCAAGTACTCCAGGCACTTCAACCACACCTGCATCTTCAAGCACACCAGGCTCATCTAGTACACCACCATCAACAAGCACACCTGGTTCATCAAGTACACCTGGTTCTTCAAGCACACCTGGCTCATCTAGTACACCTGGCTCATCTAGTACACCAGGATCATCAAGCACACCAGGATCATCTAGTACACCAGGCTCATCAAGTACACCAGGATCATCAAGCACACCTGCTTCGTCAGTCACACCAAGTACACCACAATCAACAAGCACACCCGTTTCATCAAGTACTCCAGGCACTTCAACCACACCTGCATCTTCAAGCACACCAGGCTCATCTAGTACACCACCATCAACAAGCACACCTGGTTCATCAAGTACACCTGGTTCTTCAAGCACACCTGGCTCATCTAGTACACCAGGATCATCAAGCACACCAGGATCATCTAGTACACCAGGCTCATCAAGTACACCAGGATCATCAAGCACACCTGGTTCGTCAGTCACACCAAGTACACCACAATCAACAAGCACACCCGTTTCATCAAGTACTCCAGGCACTTCAACCACACCTGCATCTTCAAGCACACCAGGCTCATCTAGTACACCACCATCAACAAGCACACCTGGTTCATCAAGTACACCTGGTTCTTCAAGCACACCTGGCTCATCTAGTACACCAGGATCATCAAGCACACCAGGATCATCTAGTACACCAGGCTCATTAAGTACACCAGGATCATCAAGCACACCTGGTTCATCAGTCACACCAAGTACACCACAATCAACAAGCACACCCGTTTCATCAAGTGCTCCAGGCACTTCAACCACACCTGCATCTTCAAGCACACCAGGCTCATCTAGTACACCACCATCAACAAGCACACCTGGTTCATCAAGTACACCTGGTTCTTCAAGCACACCTGGCTCATCTAGTACACCAGGATCATCAAGCACACCAGGATCATCTAGTACACCAGGCTCATCAAGTACACCAGGATCATCAAGCACACCTGGTTCGTCAGTCACACCAAGTACACCACAATCAACAAGCACACCCGTTTCATCAAGTACTCCAGGCACTTCAACCACACCTGCATCTTCAAGCACACCAGGCTCATCTAGTACACCACCATCAACAAGCACACCTGGTTCATCAAGTACACCTGGTTCTTCAAGCACACCTGGCTCATCTAGTACACCAGGATCATCAAGCACACCAGGATCATCTAGTACACCAGGCTCATCAAGTACACCAGGATCATCAAGCACACCTGGTTCGTCAGTCACACCAAGTACACCACAATCAACAAGCACACCCGTTTCATCAAGTACTCCAGGCACTTCAACCTCACCTGCATCTTCAAGCACTTCAGGCTCATCTAGTACTCCACCATCAACAAGCACACCTGGTTCATCAAGTACACCTGGTTCTTCAAGCACACCTGGCTCATCTAGTACACCAGGATCATCAAGCACACCAGGATCATCTAGTACACCAGGCTCATCAAGTACACCAGGATCATCAAGCACACCTGGTTCGTCAGTCACACCAAGTACACCACAATCAACAAGCACACCCGTTTCATCAAGTACTCCAGGCACTTCAACCACACCTGCATCTTCAAGCACACCAGGCTCATCTAGTACACCACCATCAACAAGCACACCTGGTTCATCAAGTACACCTGGTTCTTCAAGCACACCTGGCTCATCTAGTACACCAGGATCATCAAGCACACCAGGATCATCTAGTACACCAGGCTCATCAAGTACACCAGGATCATCAAGCACACCTGGTTCGTCAGTCACACCAAGTACACCACAATCAACAAGCACACCCGTTTCATCAAGTACTCCAGGCACTTCAACCACACCTGCATCTTCAAGCACACCAGGCTCATCTAGTACACCACCATCAACAAGCACACCTGGTTCATCAAGTACACCTGGTTCTTCAAGCACACCTGGCTCATCTAGTACACCAGGATCATCAAGCACACCAGGATCATCTAGTACACCAGGCTCATCAAGTACACCAGGATCATCAAGCACACCTGGTTCGTCAGTCACACCAAGTACACCACAATCAACAAGCACACCCGTTTCATCAAGTACTCCAGGCACTTCAACCACACCTGCATCTTCAAGCACACCAGGCTCATCTAGTACACCACCATCAACAAGCACACCTGGTTCATCAAGTACACCTGGTTCTTCAAGCACACCTGGCTCATCTAGTACACCAGGATCATCAAGCACACCAGGATCATCTAGTACACCAGGCTCATCAAGTACACCAGGATCATCAAGCACACCTGGTTCGTCAGTCACACCAAGTACACCACAATCAACAAGCACACCCGTTTCATCAAGTACTCCAGGCACTTCAACCACACCTGCATCTTCAAGCACACCAGGCTCATCTAGTACACCACCATCAACAAGCACACCTGGTTCATCAAGTACACCTGGTTCTTCAAGCACACCTGGCTCATCTAGTACACCAGGATCATCAAGCACACCAGGATCATCTAGTACACCAGGCTCATCAAGTACACCAGGATCATCAAGCACACCTGGTTCGTCAGTCACACCAAGTACACCACAATCAACAAGCACACCCGTTTCATCAAGTACTCCAGGCACTTCAACCACACCTGCATCTTCAAGCACACCAGGCTCATCTAGTACACCACCATCAACAAGCACACCTGGTTCATCAAGTACACCTGGTTCTTCAAGCACACCTGGCTCATCTAGTACACCAGGATCATCAAGCACACCAGGATCATCTAGTACACCAGGCTCATCAAGTACACCAGGATCATCAAGCACACCTGGTTCGTCAGTCACACCAAGTACACCACAATCAACAAGCACACCCGTTTCATCAAGTACTCCAGGCACTTCAACCTCACCTGCATCTTCAAGCACACCAGGCTCATCTAGTACTCCACCATCAACAAGCACACCTGGTTCATCAAGTACACCTGGTTCTTCAAGCACACCTGGCTCATCTAGTACACCAGGATCATCAAGCACACCAGGATCATCTAGTACACCAGGCTCATCAAGTACACCAGGATCATCAAGCACACCTGGTTCGTCAGTCACACCAAGTACACCACAATCAACAAGCACACCCGTTTCATCAAGTACTCCAGGCACTTCAACCACACCTGCATCTTCAAGCACACCAGGCTCATCTAGTACACCACCATCAACAAGCACACCTGGATCATCAAGTACACCTGGTTCTTCAAGCACACCTGGCTCATCTAGTACACCAGGATCATCAAGCACACCAGGATCATCTAGTACACCAGGCTCATCAAGTACACCAGGATCATCAAGCACACCTGGTTCGTCAGTCACACCAAGTACACCACAATCAACAAGCACACCCGTTTCATCAAGTACTCCAGGCACTTCAACCACACCTGCATCTTCAAGCACACCAGGCTCATCTAGTACACCACCATCAACAAGCACACCTGGTTCATCAAGTACACCTGGTTCTTCAAGCACACCTGGCTCATCTAGTACACCAGGATCATCAAGCACACCAGGATCATCTAGTACACCAGGCTCATCAAGTACACCAGGATCATCAAGCACACCTGGTTCGTCAGTCACACCAAGTACACCACAATCAACAAGCACACCCGTTTCATCAAGTACTCCAGGCACTTCAACCACACCTGCATCTTCAAGCACACCAGGCTCATCTAGTACACCACCATCAACAAGCACACCTGGTTCATCAAGTACACCTGGTTCTTCAAGCACACCTGGCTCATCTAGTACACCAGGATCATCAAGCACACCAGGATCATCTAGTACACCAGGCTCATCAAGTACACCAGGATCATCAAGCACACCTGGTTCGTCAGTCACACCAAGTACACCACAATCAACAAGCACACCCGTTTCATCAAGTACTCCAGGCACTTCAACCACACCTGCATCTTCAAGCACACCAGGCTCATCTAGTACACCACCATCAACAAGCACACCTGGTTCATCAAGTACACCTGGTTCTTCAAGCACACCTGGCTCATCTAGTACACCAGGATCATCAAGCACACCAGGATCATCTAGTACACCAGGCTCATCAAGTACACCAGGATCATCAAGCACACCTGGTTCGTCAGTCACACCAAGTACACCACAATCAACAAGCACACCCGTTTCATCAAGTACTCCAGGCACTTCAACCTCACCTGCATCTTCAAGCACACCAGGCTCATCTAGTACTCCACCATCAACAAGCACACCTGGTTCATCAAGTACACCTGGTTCTTCAAGCACACCTGGCTCATCTAGTACACCAGGATCATCAAGCACACCAGGATCATCTAGTACACCAGGCTCATCAAGTACACCAGGATCATCAAGCACACCTGGTTCGTCAGTCACACCAAGTACACCACAATCAACAAGCACACCCGTTTCATCAAGTACTCCAGGCACTTCAACCACACCTGCATCTTCAAGCACACCAGGCTCATCTAGTACACCACCATCAACAAGCACACCTGGTTCATCAAGTACACCTGGTTCTTCAAGCACACCTGGCTCATCTAGTACACCAGGATCATCAAGCACACCAGGATCATCTAGTACACCAGGCTCATCAAGTACACCAGGATCATCAAGCACACCTGGTTCGTCAGTCACACCAAGTACACCACAATCAACAAGCACACCCGTTTCATCAAGTACTCCAGGCACTTCAACCACACCTGCATCTTCAAGCACACCAGGCTCATCTAGTACACCACCATCAACAAGCACACCTGGTTCATCAAGTACACCTGGTTCTTCAAGCACACCTGGCTCATCTAGTACACCAGGATCATCAAGCACACCAGGATCATCTAGTACACCAGGATCATCAAGTACACCAGGATCATCAAGCACACCTGGTTCGTCAGTCACACCAAGTACACCACAATCAACAAGCACACCCGTTTCATCAAGTACTCCAGGCACTTCAACCACACCTGCATCTTCAAGCACACCAGGCTCATCTAGTACACCACCATCAACAAGCACACCTGGTTCATCAAGTACACCTGGTTCTTCAAGCACACCTGGCTCATCTAGTACACCAGGATCATCAAGCACACCAGGATCATCTAGTACACCAGGCTCATCAAGTACACCAGGATCATCAAGCACACCTGGTTCGTCAGTCACACCAAGTACACCACAATCAACAAGCACACCCGTTTCATCAAGTACTCCAGGCACTTCAACCACACCTGCATCTTCAAGCACACCAGGCTCATCTAGTACACCACTATCAACAAGCACACCTGGTTCATCAAGTACACCTGGCTCTTCAAGCACATCTGGCTCATCTAGTACACCAGGTTCAATAGGATCTTTTAGTTCCCCGGAATTACCTACTTCATCATCAGCTACTACACCAAAGGTCCCAAGTACACCAGCTGGTAATTTTTTATCTCTTTTCATAAATAACTTAAGTAACTTTTTAAAATTATTGTGTTCAATAATTACTTTCTCTTTCAGTTTGTGCTTATGAAGTAGAGTTAACAGACATTTCGACTACCAATCTTCCTGTGGGACATATTGTTATATCTCCTGATAAGGACATAACAGGTTCTTCATTTAATTTTGTTGTTGGACCTGGTGTCGAGGTTGTTACTGTTCAAGTGAATGTTCTCTATGGTGCAAGCATTGAGTCTGTCTCTATAAGTGGAACCTTTGTTGAATATGAAATTACTTTGCAATATGAGAATGGAACTCTAAGTCCATATCTTCAGGTAACCTAATTTTTTTGTGTATTACTAACATTGTTAGAAATAGAGATTGAAGTTTATTAAAGAGATTCAAATTTTATTTATAAAATAATATTCTACCAGGTTGGATAGGGCAATTTTACTTTTTTTTTTTTTACTTTTAGACACAGTAGTTAATAGTGCAGATGAAGTAGAGTTTACCCGTTTCTGTGATCTTTGCATAGAAACTAATAGTTATATGTCCTTGCAGCCTTTTATTTACCTTAAGTCAGGTACCTATCAGAGTTGGGTGGACTTAAGGACATTTTTTTTGGACTCCAGTTTGGAACCTTAACTTAAGGTTTTCAGGGTACCATTTGTGCTTTCTACCATATGGCCAATCCATACCTAATTCAATAATATATTATTACTGCATTTTTAAGAAACTTTTTATTAATATAATAGTAAATATAGTTTCATAATTTTTCAGAACACAGATGGGGAAGTTGTCTTTTTACCTAATTCAGTAAATGATTTTAACACTGTTGTGCCTGAGCATTCAAACATTATCTTCACTATTCATGGATCACCCAGTGGTTTCAACGTCATCTTTGATGAATTTAAAGTCTGCCTTCCAGATACAGGTATACTGTAGTTCAGTGTTGTTTTTATAAGTTTAATTAAAACCAGTTACTTGTATTTTTTGCTATTCAAAGATTGGGGAAACCATAGTGAAATGTAAAGTCTGAGTTGGAAGTTCTTGTAGTCCATGTAGTAAATGCAACTGACCACACAATCTTATTGTATACTTATGTTGTTTGGTCAGGTTTAATTTACCTCTCTCTTATCATGTCTGAATGGATAGCTTATCTCATATATTTGACATGATTTTATATATATATATATATATATATATATATATATATATATATATATATATATATATATATATATATATATATATATATTTATGCATATATATATATATATATAGAGAGAGAGAGAGAGAGAGAGAGAGAGAGAGAGAGATTTTTGTTCATGGAGCTCTAATGAAGATCTGAAAGTGTACCTACCTTATATATTTGACTTGTTTCTCTCAATATATTTTTATATTTCTGTTAACTGAGTTCTAGGAAACCTCCGAAAGTGTAGCCACCTCATGTATTTGATTTGTTTCTCTTGATATATTTTTAGATTTCTGTACATTGAGTACTAAGGACGTTCTGGATGCCCTTCATTTCCTGCCCATCGACAGCATACTTGGGATCAATGTTGAGAACAATGAATTAGTTTACACAGGTGACAATGGGGACTTTATTGCAGAAGGTGTTATTGTGAATGGCTCATGTTATGTTTGGTAAGAGCATTAACTTTTACTTGCTGCATTTGACAATATTTAGCCTTTGAGTTAAAAACATTTTAAAATTATTTTTTTTCCTAGCATGCATTAAAACCTTTTTGTCGATTTAATGTTTTCATCAATAAAAAATATTTATTTAAATCTTTTATTTATTGAAAAATTATAATTAAAATGTTCTAAAACAGCAAGTGTTTTTAATTGCATCTGGGATTAGTCAGAAATAAATTTCAAAGATCTTTAATATTTTTTCTGTTATGTCGGGAATTAATTATATTAAAACACAATTTCTAATGGGCATATTTTCTATAATCAATAACAAGAGTATTTTATTAGAATAAATAAATCTATAATCCTAATAAACTTTTTTTTTAATTAAATAAAACCTCTGTATTTATAAATTATATACAATATGTTATATAAAAAATATAAATAATAATATATAAAAATAAAATGAAATATATAAACAATATGTTTTCCCTCTAGCATATGTAAAAACCATCAGCTTGAGTGCACTCAGGTGTCAGATTGCTCAGAATGTCCAACAAACATTACCAGTGAGTGTAAAGGAGACTGTAACAGTGGACTGACTGAAGTGATCTACTCTCCCCCTGGCATCCCTGCCCACTGTCAAGTGGAGTCCACACCTTGTGTCCCTGAGGGCTGCACAAGTTAGTTGTTTTTTTTCTTCACGTTTTTACTCTTGGGCTGTATTGGTCACTTTGATTAAGTTTGTAACTCTCAGATGTTGTTTGGTCCAGCTAATGGTTATATACAAAGCCAACCACCTCAACTTTTCTTACCTTGAGTATGTGCTGTAGACTCTCAAAGGAACCAATTGGGCTTTTTTTTTTAATGTGTTGATGCTGACATTTTGTAAGAAAATGTTGGCAAAGTCCAAGTAAACACAGTTGGTGGTTCTCTAATTAAACCCTTTAGATAACTCAGTGGATAACTCAGTGGATAACTCAGTGGATGCCAGTGAAAGCAATCCACCATCATTTTTTAAGAAACGGGTATCCAGCTGTGATAGTAGTTAAATCACAAACAGCAAGTAAATCAATGGTGTGATTCTTAGAACAAATGGGTAGTTTATTATCACAAACAGCAAGTAAATCAATGGTGTGATTCTTAGAACAAATGGGTAGTTTATTATCACAAACAGCAAGTAAATCAATGGTGTGATTCCTAGAACAAATAGGTAGTTTATTATCACAAACAGCAAGTAAATCGATGGTGTGATTCCTAGAACAAATAGGTAGTTTATTATCACAAACAGCAAGTAAATCGATGGTGTGATTCTTAGAACAAATGGGTAGTTTATTATCACAAATAGCAAGTAAATCAATGGTGTGATTCTTAGAACAAACCTTTAACCCTGATGCTGTAAACAGAAGTAGACAACAGAATTTAAACATTTTCAGCCCCTGCCAACTGCCCCACCCCATGGTCATCATGGTCACCCTGCTCCAGTAACTGCCAACAGTTCCGCAAACGCCACTGCGGAGAAGAATGTGGTGACCTGTGTCACCAGTTCAATGACACAGAAACCCAGGAGTGTGGAAACTGTGCTATCATCTGTAAGATATTTCTAATTGAATTAATGCAAAAATCTTACTTTTTGTTTTATTCGTAGGTTTACATTTTTATCATCCATTCTACTCTTTCTTTAAACCAACAAAAAAAATTGGTTTTAATCACTCCACTGCTATTAGTAATTTTGTACTTCATTTTTTCTATCTTATAATGATGAAATGTTAAAATTTTAAAAGATCTTTCCATTACCTATGTCAATACTGTTTTCTTCTTAAGAAACACGACACTTATTGCTCTAATCTGGCTAAATCTGTTCTGTCTTTACAAGAACCTAGATCTTTGTTCTGTACTGTCTACGCCTTTGCCTTTTAATAAATACTTTATGTCCAATATTGTTATTATAATGAAATGTAAGCATTAGGGTTTGTGATTTATTTTTCTAACAATACTAGCAACCACGGTATTTGAGTGTGAGGATCATGAAGTGCCAGAATGTGTCAGCAAATACGAAGAATGTATGGAGTCTTGTGCTGTGTTCAGGAAAGCTTCAACATGTGATTCTCTCAAGGATGATGATACATGTGTTGACAAATGTATATGTGCTGAAGGGTATTTAAGGTAATTTTGTTGGACTGAATTACTTTCTTGTTTTAAAGAATAATAATTTCTATTTATTTTAAACACTTCTGGATTTTTATGCAAAGAGAAGTTATCTCTGATCAAATACAATGGACATTGTGATGAAGCATGTCTACATGTGTGCTTGAAAAACCATTGCAAACCCAGACTTGACCAGTACCACACTTAACTGTAAACCAACTTCAACCAATCAATCACTTATCCTGTAACCCTAGGAGTCATTGGTGCACCAGAGTTGATTTTCTCATAATTTTCCGCCATCTGTCTCTGTTCTCTGTTGCTCTGAGTAGTTGTACAACAGGCAGCCCAGTCCAGTCTTAGATGTCATCCTTCTAATGGCGCTTTTGCCTTCCCCTTCCTCTCCTACCTGGCACAATGTCCTGCGTAATTGTTTTGGATAGGTGGTTTGTTCTTGAGATGTGCCCTTACCATTTTAATTTTCTTGTTGGAGTTTGAATTTGTGTTCGTGTTTTCTTTTGTGTTTTTGTTTGTGTGTTGCTTTTGTGTTTATGTTTGCCTTTGTGTTTTCCTTTGTGTTTGCATTTGCAATGTGTTTGCATTTTTGTTTGAGTTTGCATTTGCATTTGTTTGTGTTTTCTTTTGTGTTTGTGTTTGCGTCTTGCATTGTGATTGTGTTTGGTTTTGTTCTGTTCTGTTCCCAAGTACATTTAAAAAAGATTCACTGTGGCGAAGCATGGTTATGCAGCTAGTTATTTCTTTGTGTAACTAGAGCTAGGAAACACCTCCACACTATACTTTATATAAAAACATGATGAACTATTTCCATCAGTGATGGTAACCCTATGTTTGATTCTTTTTTATAAAGTAAAGTGTGTTATTTCTCCCCAGGGATGATGCAGGCAACTGTGTCAAAGCAGAGGAATGTGAGTGCTATGAGGGTACTATGGGTACTACACCAATCCCACAGTCATACATAGTTAATGTTACACAATGTCAAACCTGGTCAGTACTTTTAACTTTACTACTTCATCTCATTTTTACTTCATATTTTCCCATCAATGCCCAATACACATGCAGCATTTAAAATAGAGTTTACCTATGGTCAGCCCTATACCCAGAGCTGGGTGGACTCAGGGGCATCTTACAGACTCAAACCCAAGATTCAAACTCTAGGACTTATGGGTTAGCAGTCGTCAACTCTGAGATTAGACCATGCTGTCCCTTGATTTTTACTAAATATGCAAAAATAATTTAAAGGGAGTCATTGGCTGACATTTTTCATCAATTATTAAATAAACTTAACCATTTTTATACAAACTTTTACAGTGAATGTCTGTCTACTGGAATAGTGTGCAAGGAACAATCAAACTGTAAGTTAAACATGACTAATTGTAGCTTGGATTAGTGTTTTTATAACAGGTCCTTGATATAAGATCAATACCTCTTGGCAGTAAACCATTATTAAAACTGATATTTTATTTTAATCTAGGTCTGGCATTGGTTAATTGCTATTTTCTAAGTGTACTCTTTTATCTTTCAATTCAGTAAATAATTTAAACCCAGCATATCCCTTTGTTCTACCACCTAGAGAACTATTATTTTGCTTATTTTACTATTATATGGTTGTTTGAAGACATGTTGATTGGTTATTTTAAATTTTTTAAATAGGTTGTGAACTATCAGAATGGTCTGATTGGTCAGAGTGTTCAAAGACATGTGACCAAGGAATAAAGTCTAGAACAAGGTGAGAGTAACTTTTTAAAAGTTTTTATAATTTTAAGTAGCTAGAACTGCTTTTTCCTAGAAGTTTGTCAAGAACTATCCAAGCACTAAAAGACTATTTTTAATTTGTTGGATTACATCTTCTGTCAGAGATACATCTTTTAATATAATGTAAGGATTAAAAGGATCATTACATTTATTTACATTTTACAAATTACCCCTTAGAAATTACTTGCGCCATAAAGTTCAAAAGGACGTTTAGAAAAGTTGATGAAGCATAGTGCTGTGTAATGCATTGAATTATTCCAACAAATATTATGGTTGGTATTGTGTCATACACTTAAAAATTGCTCAAATATTACGGCCCACATATATCTTTCTTTCATTTGATTGTAAAGTTAAATAATAATCCAACAGATGTTATGGTCTCATTTGAACCATGCGCTGAAAAAATCCAAGAAATGTATATGGTCTAAATTGAACCATGCTCTGAAAAAATCCCTCAAATATTATGGCTAACATATCTTCCTTTAATTTGATTGTAAAGTAAAAAATTGTTTGTTTGTTCATGCAGACAAAAGTTTGGCAGTGGCTGCCCACCAGAGACACAAGTTGTACAGACACAGTCCTGCAACCTGGGTGAATGCCCTTGTATCTTTGAGGGAGAAGAATGGGAATCAGGCAAGGTTGTACAAGACCAATGTCGAGAATGGTATGAGCAATAAATTCATTTATTTTGTTACTATATTTATGTTTTAATTGTATTTCTTAATTATCTTTTTTTTACTTTCCTTTACAGCTCATGCAACAATGGAGCTATGGATTGTCATATCTATGACAATAATGGTAAGTAGGTACAGACATGATCAGATATATGTGACAATTACAATAAACTTGCCCAAACATGGTCAGATATTTCTGACAATATTGAGAAGCTTGTAAAGCCCCAGGCCACATTCACTGTAGGATTCAAGAGGTAGAGTGTGCATATGATAACCCAGAAGACTTTAGTGAGTTTGCCAGGCTGTAAGGAAGTCTGAAGTTCCACTTGGCATTAGTGTGTACTTGGCTTGTCAGGGGAAGTTAAAAGGATTAGCATGGTGCTCACTGTAGGCCAACTATCCATTGAATGAAACTGTCTTAAAGAATGCTTTACTTTACTATCTACCTATATATATATATATATATATATTTATTTATATATCTGGTTATTAATTACTGAATTATTAGTGTTTAAGTAAACACATTAGGTGACACAACTATGGAATAAAAGCCTACCTACATTAAGATATGAACAAAGATTGTTTTACTTTATATTTTGATTTCAATATAAGGTGTTCAAATAAGCAAGTAAAAAAGTTTCTAATTGAAAATGTTGAAAATATTTCATATAAAAATGTTTATTCTAGACATCTGGACAAATGTTGAATGTACAGAGAAATGTTACTGTAACAGCAGTGGAATCATGGAATGTGTCAGGGACCCTGAGCTGGAGAGATGCAGAGAAGTTATACACAACTGTAACAATGTGAGCATTGTTTGAAATTGTTCATGTGTCACCTTAAGTCTAGTGGCTAGCACATTTATACACAACTGTAACAATGTGAGCATTGTTTGAAATTGTTTGTGTCATCTTTAGCCATGTGGCTAACACATTTATACACAACTGTAACAATGTGAGCATTGTTTGAAATTGTTTGTGTCATCTTTAGCCATGTGGCTAACACATTTATACACAACTGTAACAATGTGAGAATTGTTTGAAATTGTTTGTGTCATCTTTAGCCATGTGGCTAACACATTTATACACAACTGTAACAATGTGAGAATTGTTTGAAATTGTTTGTGTCATCTTTAGCCATGTGGCTAGCACATTTATACACAACTGTAACAATGTGAGAATTGTTTGAAATTGTTTGTGTCATCTTTAACCATGTGGCTAGCACATTTATACACAACTGTAACAATGTGAGAATTGTTTGAAATTGTTTGTGTCATCTTTAACCATGTGGCTAGCACATTCATACACAACTGTAACCATGTGAGAATTGTTTGAAATTGTTTGTGTCATCTTTAACCATGTGGCTAGCACATTTATACACAACTGTAACAATGTGAGAATTGTTTGAAATTGTGTCATCTTTAGCTTAGTGGCTTGCACATTTATACACAACTGTAACAATGTGAGAATTGTTTGAAATTGCTTGTGTCATCTTTAGCCTTAGTGGCTAGCACATTTATACACAACTGTAACAATGTGAGAATAGTCTGAAATTGTTCATGTATTACCATAAATCTAGTGTCTAGCACATTTCCAAAATCATTTTGTTGAGCTTCACAGTTTTTAAACTAGGTTGTGTTTTAAAAAAAAAAATGTGTATGCTTCCCAAGTATGCAGTTTTCAAAAGCGAATATTTTAATTGATTTATTGAATTATTAGATGGGTTAATTCTACTAAGTGTTTTTCTCACCACTTCTAAACAATTTCACTTTTCTTTCACTATCTTAGTAATAAATTGCATGTGAATATTTTTTTAATTCACATTTTAGTACTGCCAAAGTGTTTGCTAGTTTTAATGAACTTATAACATATAATACATTATATTGCCTAATCTTTCTTTTAATGAAACAAAATTATTTATTTTATAAGGATATCTTAATGGAACATTGAATCAAAATATTCTCCAAGTTGTAATGGATGTGTCTCTAATGTTTTAGGCCACTCACATCCTGCAATACACTGAAGGAGATGATTGTTGTCCTCAATGTATACCTGTGATGATACCATGTACATACAAAGTCAGCTCCACAGAACCTCTCCAAGTCACTGACAGTGTGTCTGGACTCTGTGTGTCTCAGCCTTTAGATATCGGAGTAAGTCAGTGAAAACTTATGTGATGTTATCAAATTGATTGCGTGGTGCCAGAATTACATTGACATTCAGATGAAGATGTGCAATTATTATTCATATCATTAACTTTTTGTACTTAATCTCCCACCAGATGTGCTCAGGAACATGTGACTACAGCACAGATATGGTTGTCAACAGAAAATTCCAGTCTGGAAGATTTGAACTCTTTACTGAACAGAACTGTGCATGCTGCAAGGCTAGCACATCAAGTAAATCAGTAGACTTCCAGTGTGCTGATGGTACAACCAAATCTTACCAAGTCTCTTACATCTCTGGATGTAGCTGTGACAGATGCCAATGTAAGTTTGTTTCAAACTTTTTTTATTTATTCATCTAGTTTTCCACTTGATTCCTGCCTCTAAAACACTGCATTCACTTGACTTTTTGTCTAGTTTTATTGCAATGGAAGAGACTTGGGTCATTTACTGCTATTACTATACTTAAATTATAAAGTGATACCTCTCTATACCAGACTGCTTGCCCTGTTGAGTCATCTTATCTTATGTATGACATGTTTTTAGGTCTACTATTTTAGTTAAAATTGTTTCACTAATATGGGACGGCGGTCTAGCGGTAGAGTCTAGACTGCTAATCCAAAAATCGAGTTTGAACCTCCCTGAGTCCACCCTACTCTGATTGATACCTAACTCACGTAAGGGAAATTAAATGTGGCTAGCCATAGTGCTGTCCACACTATCTCTCCATATGTAGAGTTCCCCGAAACAGGTGAACTCTACTTGCCCTATTGAACGCCAGGTTTGAAAAGGGAACTTTACTAATGCTAATTAATTATAATTTTCCTCAAACAAAGCGTAAAAAGAACAAGGTAACATATGATAGACTAGGCAAACAGGAGAAAAATAAATAGTAAATCCATGAAACAAAGAATATCTAACTGATTCATCAGTGATGCTTTGAGATTTTTAGAAGAATGTTTTAAATCACATACAAACCAATTTTTCATTATAGTGTTATACAATAGTCTTTTCACATATTAAACAATGCATGTTAAAATGAAACCCCATTTGGTAATATACTAGCAAAAATGTTCATGGATTGCTTTTTTTTTTGTCAACAGAGCTAAAGCACAGCAGAAAACCAACAGGATCACCATACAGCTTGTTTGTCAGCCATCTTTGAAAATAAATAAATATTTTAAACAATATCTGTATTATTTAATTTTTTTTCTGTTTGTTACAGACAAAATGTGCAAGTCATATGGGGGAAAAATTCTATAAGAATCTAAGCTAATTGGGTCAGCCTAACTATTATGTAACAAAACACAATGGGCCTAGTTAAGTCCCTCAGGATTGGTTGACTAAGCTTTCTGTGGGTGGGCCAATAGATTAGAGGCTTACATCTTGTTTTAAAAAGTAATTAACATATTTTTAGCTGTACTAAAATTACTCAATTAGGGATGGGCTGGTGAACACGCATTCTTAAATGCGCATCAAGATAAAGGTCCCTTTTTATCATATGTATGATTAACACTACTATAATAAAACTAAATTTCTAGTTTTTTTAAAATGGTTTCTTTTATCTTCGGCTTAAGAGGATCATTTTTCTACGTCTGTTTTTGGCCCGTGTTTACCGCGAGCAAGCTAATTCATTTCCTATACCCATTTATAAAGGGATTGTATGTTGCAAGCGTTAAAAGTATCGAAAAACGTAAAAATGTGCGTCATAATCTCGCTAGGCAACGGTGACATATGTTGCTTGGTTAGCTGATAAGCTAGAGAAGAGCGTGTTCTTATACAACACATTCCTCATGAGTAAGGTCCAAGGCCCGATTGGATTGTAAGGGAGCGTCCATACACGACGTCAGTCACACTTCTAAGCTGAAAGGGTTATTGGGGGAGGGGGGGCGGACTTTTGTAAAGATGGGGGGGGGGGCTTTTGTGGTGATTGGAGGGGGTTTAACATCGTTTTAAAAAGCATGACGTTGTTTATGGATGATCCCTTCTGCTAAGTGCATTGAAGTCAAGAAATTACGGGAACATTCGTTAGGACATGCCTTAAAGACAAAACAACAACAAAAACATACGTCAATATTTTTAAGGGCAGACATATTCTTTCAAACTGTAGACTAGGGTCAATAGAGAAAATTGTGAAAAGAAGTGACCAATGGTTGCTTGCTGCAACATGTGGAAATATAACTAAAAAGCCACTTCCTCTCACCCATACACCTACCCCCCTCCCCCCACCCCTGGTGGGGAACTAGGCAGAGTATAGCTTACGTGTAGGCCTATTACACTAATCCTAGGCTTTAAACAACATAGAGTCTACTTTTTGAATGTCTAAATCAATTGGAAAATAAACGATCTGTAATTACAGCTTATCGGATACTTAATCCAGTTCGCCTATATCGATGAGTGGGCTTTTTGTCTTAAGTAGGCTCTGGATAAACTAACTGCTTTACTTATTTAATTTATTTTTGTCCTATCCATAAGCTACTCCATGAAGTTGAGACATGAAAGTAAAAGCCTAATTGAGTGGTTCTTAAACTTTTTAGATGTAACGAGCCCCAACAATTTCACATGCATTCACATAACCCTTCTATCGACCGAAATGACAAAAGCAAATCGTGAATAATATGAGTCGGGGGTACATCTTGACCTCCGATGAACCCCTCAGACTGACTCACCAAACCCCTGGGGTTAGGTTGAACCCAGGATAAGAACCTCTGGCCTAATTATTTGACATACGCCAACAGTAAAAGAACTATATTAAATTTGAATATATTACCGACACACAGGTGATAATGGCATTTAATTCCTTTATTTTAACAACCCGATGTTTAGCGGAGGTTTCTTTCAGAGAAACTGTTCAGGGGTAGTTAACTATTTCGCGGGGGGGGGGGGGGGGTGTTAAAGAATATGTTGTATTTAAATTGAATACTTTTCTATATCCACCCACCCTCCTGCAGAGATGTCTGACAGTAACCTACTGGATGTACCACCGATACATTCTCTTTAGAAAGCATATCTTGGAAATTGCAAGATCTTATAAATAAGCGTGGAGTAGATCTACAACCAGCTAGGGACCATCTACAGATTCTCTTCCCTTGGTGGCATTTATCCCCCTGTCGTACATCTTCATTATCACTTCCTCTGTGTTTTTAAAAACAATGTTCTCAGTGGGGGGGGGGCACCTTGATTTTAACTGTAAATTTTCTATATAAATTATGTATGTTTCTATTTTGTTCGGGGAGAGGGGGAGCGGTGGAAGTGGTTGGGGGGGGGGGGGGGGGGTGGAGCAGCGCCACTTGATGAGATGCCAGAAAGCAACTCTGCCGTCACAAATCCTGAGATTAACATTTGCATAGCGTGTAGGCTACTAGACATATGTGAAATGACCAGCGTAGTCAACAGACACTTCAACATTGATCAAGTAAAAGATATTGACTTTAATATATTATTGATTGTGAACTAACTCAAGTTTTCTGAAACATGTAAATTGTATCGTACATATTTCTAACGTTGGGTAATTGGTCTCCATCTTGTTCATGGAGTGTTGGTTGGAGATATATTTTGAAGGTGTTGGTAGACCTGCTGGCCCATTATGCTCTTACATGTCTTACTTCTTTCATTTTAGGCAGGCCGGTACAGTGTAATTGGTAATCGGCCCGGACCGCAGAAACAGGAAGTGCGAAAATTAAACATTTTTTCAGCTGCCGAAAATGTTTTCCTCTAAATCAAAGTTAAAAATATAACAATTTAAAAACAAAATCCAATTATTAAAGATATTGATCAGCCCACAATTTCAACAACACATTTTGCTTTTAATTTCCACACTTAGGAAACTGCTTCAGCAATTCTGGAAAAATATTCCAGTAGACCTGAGAAGACAGGCCACTGGATTCTCCCAGTTATTCTACTCCAGTTGTAGGCTACTTCAGTATGAATATTTTATTTACAATTGAACGTGAATAAAAGATCAAAAACTAATTCCTTGTGGTGTAAATATGCTAAAACATAGACGTATTATTTACCTAAAGACATTACATTTCTCTAGCAACATTTTACTTGCGACAGTAGGGAAAAAATTAATTTACAAACTGAACACATAGTTTACAAAATTCTTTAATTTAGAGTCCCACAGATTTAATTTAGAACACCCTTATTTTTCTTTTATACACACAAAGCATATACGTAAAAATTGCTATTTAAAATACAACAGTGCCAATAACAGCAACAACAATATGATAATTCATCAATAATCCAAATCAATTAGAACTAGAAGTCAATTCATCAATAAATCGTGCAAACAATATGACAACTATCAAAGAAATTAGTTGTGTTACATTTATGATGAAAAAAAAATGTTTTGTGTTTATCATTAAGCACTTTAAAACAAAGTTAAAAAAAAAGAACCATTGCAAAAAAAGCAGCTTTCAGCATAATTTGTTTTACAAATTATCACATACTACAAATAAAATTACTTTTAAAACAGCAAACATACTTGGAAGCATACTTTTAAAACCACATAAATTCTATGAAGCTTTTTTTGACTGATATCATTTTGAGCTATTACAGAACTAACCCTGTTGAATTGATATTCAATGGGAAGAAGTTTTATGCCAAAATAATCTAAAAATTAGCGAAAACAAAAAGTCCAGTCATACAACTAAAATAAAACTAATTATAAAAACTGTTACTAAAAAAACAGAAACCATCTTTTTATATGTTAAAAGGAGACTTAGTCAAAATCTTTCAGCATGAATCATATAGTAAGCAGCTGAATATTCAATATCTCACATTATTTCAATAAGACAACCTTTAAGAAGGAATGTATTTACAGTAAAATGTGTACATGCTAGAACTCATAATTAAACCCCAGATGCTATTTGTCTGTTAATTTTCTCCATAAGTATTTTATCAAGTTTCTTCTGTCGCAAGTAAACCACAGTGTAAGATGACAAGCCCAATACAAGTGTACAGATTTGAAACTTCCAGAAATCTCTTTCTTCAATTGCTGGAGATATGTCACACCTGGGGATAGAAGATTTTAAAATCCAAATGTTGAGCATACCTCATGTAACTAAACTTAAACATTTTTAACAGCACTAGTTCTCAAGTTCTCACTTGACTTATAGGATTATTTTTAATATGGATGATATATTACTTACTTTGGATGTTTTAAGATTTTTTTTTACAAAAAATGCTAAGCTATACAATAGAACAGCATTGTGTATATTCAAGATAATAATTCATACTAAATGCACTTTTATCTTTTAATAATTAACAAAATAAGTGTAATTTGTACATTACCATATAAATTCCTCTTTTCCATTATCACATCGAATCAACTCTTTGTGTCCAGTTTGCATGCAATATGGCACTAGTTGGCGCTGAAAGTAAAATTTCATACATTTCATAGTTTAAAAACTTTGCTCTAAATCTGAAATTTTTTAGCTAAAAATGCCTTGCTCTTTACTTTAGTCAAATAAATTTTGCATTGGGGGCAGATAAAACAGTAAAAATACATGTTAACTAAATTGACAGTAAATCATTTAAAAGAACGTACTAATTCTTCTTTAGGGCATCTCTGACACTGAGATAGTGATGTGTAGTTTGCACATGATGAGGCTTTCTTTGCTGTAGAAAAAAAATCATATAAATGTAAGCTATAAACAATGTAATGTGGTGAGTGTTTAAAAGACAACCACATACAACAACACTAAACAAAATCTTTACATAATCCACACCTTTGCTCCTAATCTGTGCTTCTTGTATTGCTAGCAGTCTGGTATACTCCCAGTGACTCCTTAAAAGAAGGCCAGCAATGGTGAATCTTGTTAAGTAGAAAAAAAAAGAATCAAATTAATGAAATGCATCTGATCCTACAGAAAAGTTATAAAAATACCATTGCAATGATTATTTTTAGTGCATATTTTGATACAAAACAACCATGAGGCACAATACAAGTTGCCTTGGGTTAAAAAAATCAATATGTGAGTCTGCATACATTTATCTTGCTTATGTTTACAAAACAATATCTGCAAAATATAAGGAAGGATAATGGGTAGTTCTAGTAGTAGTAGCGATGAAGTCAACCACAAATAATAAGTCTCCTTGTTATGTAGTCCAGATTTTTGTCAACAGGAAATCCAAAGACCTAATTAAGATTAATATATAAGACATTGTATTTGGTCCTAGTTCAGAGGTACTGATTTGTCTTTAGTGCATCAATGGAAGTGTGCTGCTTAATTTTATTCTTTGTTCTATCCTCTTTCATTATACTTTCAAAGGGGTTAAGTTCTCTTAATTAAGTGATAAAAAAATCCTTGACCACACCCAAATTTAATCTTCTAGCATACATCTTTAATGTTTCAACTATCTTGCTAGTAAACCTACGAGAGTAAGCCTAATCAAGCCTGTTTGGGGTATTGTAGTATTTGTACTAATTCTACGACCAAGGTCAGAAATTATATCTGTAAACTGACATGAAATATACAGTTTACTAAAAGACCAGTAATTTTTGCTAAAAATATTAACTTACAGTGCAAGAAAGACTGCAAAAACAGCAATTCTTCGTTTTGTTAATACTTCAATCATCATGTTTTAGTTACAGTATCAGCATAGTCACACTTGTAGCTGCTCTATCTGAAAATAAATTAATTTTAAGTTACAAAATTACATTTGAATTTTTCCTGCACCACTGACAGAAATACTCACTAAATGTAAAATTTGGGGCACAGTTAAGATTAAAAAAAAAAAACAATGTTTGCTTTATAAAAAAATAAATAAAACAACACTCTAGCTTCAGATTCAAACTCAGAGCTCATAAGTCAATATCTGCCAGTCAAATCTGCCTTGATGTGTTAAAATAATAAATATTTGAAATAAGTAGACAGCTGATGACTAAAGTAAATAAACTATATTTTCTTATTGTAAGACAAAATATATCATGATTTCAAGTAATATGCATCTAAAATGTTTTGAAATAGTAGACACTAGTATTAGAAACTTAAGAAACTATTACTCCTAAGTTTTAATATTAGTACTATAATAGAGTTTATTAGTTATGTTTTGGAGTATTGAATAGTATTCCTGATTCCTATTTTTAGATTACAATGTACAGAACACAAAATTAATAGGATTGCTAATGTGTGATCTGCATAGGTACTGCATTATTATTTTTTATATTTCATTAGCCTAAGTTTAGAAGCCTATTAAATAAAATAATAGGCTTACCATTCATCATTGAATACTAGCAGTAGGCTATTCGGTTCTCAGCTAACAGGTTTGTTTAATTCATCTCACTAAGATCGCAGCCAGTTTTCATTACATGGTAGAGAGATAAAACTAATGATTTTAAAGCCATCACCAATTTTAGAAATTGAAACTACTCATTTCTATTTAATGTCTGTTAATTAAGGATATTTTAATGTACTTTGATGTCATTTCGTTGTTTTTCTTCCATGCAATGCTTATTCTTTGTGCTCAAATCAAATAGCTACTAAACAACGCTCTCATTAAAAACAATCTTATGAATAATAGATGTTTGAAAGCCTTAGTTTATATACATGACAACATCTTAAATATCATTTGGCCGTATGTATGGTCATATCCTCTAATTATGCCATTTTATCATTATTTTATTGCCAAAAACGAAGCTCAGGATAATGTGTGCCACGCTAAAATTTAGTCATTTGACCACATGTATGATAATTTTTTATATCATGTCATACCTAAAAATAGAAGCATTATGCTTTTCTCATTGATGAGAATTTTTTATTTATTTTTTAAATTGAAAATATTAATTATTAGTTAGATTGCAATTTTTATAACTTGCAATACTTACCCTCTGTCAATTTAAAAAGCATAGCATGCTAACTCTAACTAACTGTGTACAAATATTGTCATAAAACACAAAAAATATAGGTAAAGTTCATATTGTGATTTGCCAAATCCCCTCAAGAAAGCATGTGTTTACTAAGCTCTTTATCACACTTTAAAACCAAAATTTTTAATTAATTTTCAAATTTTTATTACATATAAAGTTAAAATTAGATCTAAAAGCAAATGAATAAAGCAAGTTTTTATGGAGGTCATATGCGAAGTACCGATTATGTAGTTTTTTTTTACAAAAGTGAGGAAGGATAGGCAAACTGTCACATTGGAAATTTTTTTTGGTTGACCTAATAAATAATAACCGGACACAATTTTACACATTTTTTAGCTTAATTGATTTTTTTATGCTATTAAAACGTGGATGGTTGATACTGTTAATAAATAGATTTGATAATTTCATCAAAATGCTTATATTTTATTAAATAAAGTACATTTGAAACCTATTCTGTATCAGACACTAGTCACTAGTTTTGAAGGGTCTAGCTCATTTTGGGCTAAATTTAATAATTAGACCTAAGTTACTGAATTATGAATAGTAATACTGCTGGCTACCCTGGAGGCAGGGCTGGTTGCTAACAACATTATGGCGTCAACACCAAGTAAATCTTCCAACGATTTTTGTCTTAGTTCCAGTAACCTTCTAAGAATTACTTTTAGAAATGTTTACCATGGGCACAATGGTGGGTTTTTCCCGTTATAAAAATAAGCTATAGGTGGCAGGGCTATATATGCCAGAAAAGCATTTCAAAATTTGCTTTGGAGAATGAAGGCTAAATTTGAATGAAGGCTAAATTTAAATGATGGTTTTATTAACAATAATAGAACCTTTAAAATATCAGCCAGAGGAATACAAAATTGATTGGAATATTGTAGCTTTATTAGTAGATATGTCAGTCTATGAAAAAATATAAAAAATATTGTAAACCACTTTTTTATAAGTATATGACGCTCCAATAAAATGACAACAAATTTTTCTTTTTTTTAAAAACCATGTGACTGCTATTTAGTGATCACTAGTGAAGAACTTTATTGCATAGCCAGTTTGATATAATCGCAAAACTTATCAGCGTAATGATGACAATCGGCGACGTTACATTACACAAGCTACTTTTTATTTTAAAGATATTGACTAATTTAAAAAAAAAAACGGTGTGGAATTCAGCGTGTAAGGCGATGATGGAAAATCTCAAATATGAGTTGTTCTTGCTGTGTGTAGCATGACATATGCTAAAGGCCTACACAACTGATATCTAAACCAATGTGAACTCAGTGACCCCTTGGCCATGTCAAGATTTTTTTCCCGCTCATGAGAAAAAGTAAGAGTCAGATGTTTAGAATCAGCATATTTCTTGATGAATTTTTTTTTTAATCTACATTTTATCTAGGCTAGGTATTATCTAGAAGAAAATAAAAAGTTATTTAAAAATACAATCCATGATTGATCTAGATAGGTCTAAATCTAGTTGTTAAGTAAAAAAAACTTTCTTCTCGCACATCTCAAACAACCTGCCTCGATAAATTATATTCCACCACAGCTATGTCTCGCCCATTCCTGTATCGCATTTTACCCACACCCAAATCATTTTTTAAATAAATATAAACCTAGGCTTGCATAATTTATTATTTGATGATTTAGGCCTAAACTTGAGAAAGTCTACTCGTGAAAAATGAAGAGAGATTTAGATCTAGATGTAGGTTTAATTTTAACAGAGACATTTTCCATGCAAAACCCGTCTTCCAATGATCAAGGCAAGACCACAGACAGACCATTTGCAGAGTTAATTATTATAATTAAGTTCACAACATAGACCAAATGACTACTGTCCAACATGATATTGGTAGGATGGGATGGGGGATTGTTAAGGAAGATGCTCGAAACTTGAAACCATCCAGCGGGATAACACAGCTGAAATTTAAACTAGCTAAACATTGTCTAAAACTCTAAAACTCAGATCGGGAACATTAAGTTTTACCACCAGAAAAAAAATTCTACGCTTAGTCGATTTTGATCTAGATCTAGATCTATAAGTATAAGTCTATGAGATTTCTCTTCTATAAGGCTAATTCTTGACTGTAGGCAAAAGCTTAACCTTTGCGACATAATAAACTAGCTAAACATTGTCTAAAACTCTAAAACTCAGATCGGGAACATTAAGTTTTACCACCAGAAAAAAAATTCTACGCTTAGTCGATTTTGATCTAGATCTAGATCTATAAGTATAAGTCTATGAGATTTCTCTTCTATAAGGCTAATTCTTGACTGTAGGCAAAAGCTTAACCTTTGCGACATAATCGTAATTCCGTAACCAGGGTGTCAAAATCGTAAAGAAAAAAGTAAAAAGTTACGGGCAAAACCCTACTGTACAAGTACAAGTAGATCTAGATCTACAACTAGATACAAGTGAAGACACAAGAATAAATAAGACGTAGATCTACATTACAAGTTCAACAGTTGGCAACCCTGCCTTTCTTTCATACTACTCCTTGACCGGGTGTGGGGAAATTGCGAGACGCGAAAAGCGAAATGGCGAGGCGGGAAAATGCGAGAAGGTAATGCGAGACATACCTGCGGAATTAAGGGTAAATAGCGAGACACTTTTTGCGAAAAAAGTTTTTTCCTTTTTTTTTTCATCTTTATTTATTTCAATTATTTGTTAAAATATTTTTAAAATAAACAAGCATTTAACCATACCCTTTAACACGAGTGTTGTATGTTGTTATTTTTTATCTAGATACTAAGAAGATAGATCGATCTATATCTAGATCTATCTATTTAAAAATCCTAACATCGTTGCTGTGCTACTGTCATCGCCCGCTCTTGTTAGCGAGAGGAAAATCCCGTCTCAGTCGGCATTAATTTAAAAATCTAGCCCGCTCATGTTTATACAAACGTGAGCTGTGTCATTGTGAATTGGTATAATCTTGTCAACAGGAGAGATATTCTGCAACATCTATTTATGGATTTGTGTACTTGCAAAAAGTGTAAAAGTATAAACAATTCTAAAAAGTGCAATTTATTTTTTTATTAAGTAATTTTAATTACAAACAAAATTTACAAACAAAATCTTCTGAAACAGTCCTCAAACACACCTCGTGACACCATCTTTCACACATAGTACACCCAACCCAGTTCATTAGACTCCCATTTATACATTTTTCTTTTGCTACTTCTTCCAATCCACATTCACAACATTTCACATTCTCATCACAGTTGACCTCCTCGTTCATCCCACAAACAACACTGGCACCCATGTTCTCATCATCATCATACGCACGCTCAACATCTGTTTTCCGTTTTTTATTATTTGTATTTTTTATCATTTCTGTAATTTTGGCAATGTCTTGCTCATTGTTGTCACCAGCAGTTGAGTTTTTTTAAAACATCGATATTTTCCCAAAATCTTGTCTAATTTCGGTCAAAATAGAGTATTTTAATCAATTCCTATTACAATGTATTAAAACAGTTTTCTAAAACGCGAAAAAACGTCTAAAATTCTTTTTCTAACATTGCTTTTTTATAGTGTGACTTCACATCTAACCCCCCCCCCCCTCCTCCCGTTCATCACACATCGTCATAAAATTACAGACCCCCCCCCCTTACGAGTGTGACGTCATTTATGGAAGACCCCAAATAACACCACCACCAAAACCAAAAAATTCAGATAAGTTCAACTTGGTTTTAAAAATATTTGAAGTAGGCCCATAGCTTACGATATAGCACGAGCAACTGATAATATCGGTGACGTCACTTTATTTTGTTGTATCCAAATGATGTAGGCATTTCCTTATGCTTAGATTTATATGGTAAAAAAAGCTAGAAAAAAATCGTAGGCGGCGGCTATAATACAAAATTTCTATGCAACAATAGAAAATACTAGAATACCCGTCATCCGTTGGATAACTGTGGGTTTCGGGGGTCATCCATCAAAAAACATCACGTCTGTCACTCAGAGGCATAGCGACCCTTCCTGGCGCCCGGGGACAAACTTTTCGATTTTAACCCCCCCTCCCAAGATTTCAATTTTCAACCCCCCCCCCCCCCCTCAAACTTTTGATGTGCACCCCCCCCCCCCCCACTCAAACTTTCGATTTGAACCCCCCTCAACCTTTCAATTTATTTTTCCAAACCACACTATCCTTTCATATGCTTAGGACAAAGAAACAGACAAACTCTACTTCACCAGCCCTGTATCCTGCCAAGTTCAGATGGGCAACTTTATTATTCACATCTAAAAAAAAAATTGAAAAAAAAAATCATTGACGAATTGGTCTAGAACCTGTGCCACCCACATGAGAGCCGACCTCACTACCAAGTTAGCTATTTACTCTTGACATTATAAGTGAAGTTTTATACTATACTTTGAGTCTCCTTACGCGCATAGATCTAGATCTAACTCTAGTTCTAGTAGTAGTAACTTTCAAATTAAATTTTATCTTAAATTAGCCAAACAAAGATTTATATAAAATAAAGAAGGTCTGAAATTATCTAGATCTAGATAGAATTATCTAGATCTAGTCTAGATTCTACGACTCTTTTGCTTAAGTCTTCTTATGTTTAGTTTTTCTTGCTAGACCTAGAATCTAGATCTAATCATTAGCTACGCTTATAGGCCCGGAGCGAGCATTTCAAAATTACCATATTCCAAACAAAGATTTATATAAAATAATAAAGGTCTAAAATAGTTTAGTATATAGAAAATCATTATTATCTAAATCTAGATAGAAAATTATCTATATTTTAGATCTACGACTGAGCTATATCTAGAGTTTACGTCTATAATTTTGCACACTTAGCGGTATAGAAGCCGCGTATGAATCTTAAGTTATGCAAATAGGCCCCGCATCCAGCATTTCCTAATTAGCATATTTCATAGCTATACAAAAAAAGATTTATATAAAATAATAAAGGTCTAAAATAGTTTAGTATATAGAAACTCATTATTATCTAAATCTAGATAGAATTATCTATATTCTAGATCTACGACTGGTTTGCTAAAGTTTCGTTTTTTTTATTGTATTTATAACTAATAAATCTTGGATTTGACCTAGATTTTTAGATTCTAGATTCTAGATCTAGATCTATAAATAACTTTCCTTCGACAGCTGATCTTTAGACCTAGAGAAATTTATTGTAAAACTAAATGAAAAAGACAGTTGAAAATTGATATAAGTGTTGGAACGTAATAAATACAGCAAACGGACGTATTGTTAAAGTTATGACCGACAGAAAATTAGATTTAGAACGCGTTAAACTTGTGAATGGGAACACAATTTTCTTCGATAGACGCCGCCATTTTATTGTACTAAAGAGTAAACAAAAACCTGTGACGTCACGGTCCCGCCGAGTCTAGTGGCTTTTCAAATATTTTTTAAAAAAATGGGTTACTGTACGTATGAATAAATCAATAAATTAATTAACGTCTTTAAATAAATTTGTGATCAACAGTCTGTCTGCATTAAAAAATTATTCTCTACCTACATACTATTTTACAGCTCTCCAGATAGAGTCGAACATATCACAATTTTCAATCAGGCAAACAAACAAATAAATATTCAAACATGTAAACAAACTTGACTTTTAGTAGTATATAGATGTTTGCGGCGGCAGCGGATCCGGGCACGGCGATCTTCAAAGACGGTAAATCAGGCGGCCTTGGCGTTCCACACAAAAGACAGAAGTTGATCTATCGTCTGCGGTATTTCCGTCGGTTTCGAACAATGTGGTATTCTAAGTCGACACAAAAGATGGGGGGAGTTGACAAATCATCAGTATGTCTAGCGACGGAAAAATCGGAAGTTTTAACAATGTAAACGAAACTCCTTGAAGTCTGGACCAAATACCACTGAAAATCGGGTGCGGTAAATTTTTCGCAGAAATCTTCGCATTTCAACACCACCCTGCGTAAGTATCGGCTTGTGGTAAAATGCGAAACAATAAAGTCACGTGACCGACCGTTTTCGCGCCCTTCTCGCATTTTCCCGCCTCGCCATTTCGCTTTTCGCGTCTCGCAATTTCCCCACACCCTCCTTGACCGTTTCTACGTACCTAAAATGATAGAATACCAAATAAATTAATAAAGGCTAGACCAATTAGATTTAATTAAACGACAAAAAAAGATTTAGGTTTAGAATCTAGATCTAGATCTCTAGAAGAAATCTAAACTCTCTTGCTAGATTTCTAGATTGAGAAAGTTTTTGTCAATCGACGATTCAACCATTTGATAACTATCTCGTAGCAGTAAAAAATATTATATGGCCAGACTTCATAGAACAAAAATGCTAAAGCTAGTACATCTACAAGTAGGATGATTTGGGTGAAATTTTTGACTTGGTTTTACAGCCAACATTATGGAAAAAAGTTTAAGGTTATTAGAATTTATTTAGGTCTAGATTACTCGATATATTAAAGCTTACACATAGATCTATATTTAGGAAAACAGTAATAGAAGAAGAAAGTTTTAAGAAATGAGTCAACATTTTGTCATGGGAGGGGAAAGGATTGTAGAAAAAAAAAGTCACAGGAATAAGAGTAAATCAATACTAATAAGACTGAACTATATGCAACTTATAAACAACAAAATGAACAAATAAATTTCTTTAGGCCCTAAATCTTTTTTAATTTTTAATTTTTTTTTTAGATATAGATGAAAAATGTGCTTTGTTCCAGGTTAAAAATAGGCCTACTTCTTTTTTTTTTTCATAAAATAGGTTCATATGTTTACGCACCAGAATTCCAAAACTTCAAAATCCTTTTCAAAATTCGAATTTGATGTCCTTAAATTTGGTGATGAAAAAATTGCGTGGATCGCTTCTTTTTACCATTAAAAGTGATTTATCGAAGGATCTTAGCAATAGTTTTGAATTTTAAGTGATCAAAATGTGGCTATAGGCCACTTGTGATCCCGTATGACTTTTACCCCCACATTCCCTTACTATTTAATTACATAAGGAAAAATTAATTACATTTTTGCATATGCCTATGTGAGCGGCTGGAGTGTATTTTTATTATTTGTAACTTAGAAGGCGAATGTATCGTTTCGTTTCATGTCGTAAATTGTTCGTATTTTTTAGTTGTGTAGTCCCGTATTATGGCGCCGCTGTCTCACTGTTTATGTCCCTGGTTATAGCTAGTTTATATATATTTCGTTTATATTGTTGTCATTGTTTATAGTAAGTGTCTTTTTATAATATTCTGTTGCATGTTTCGTCGTGTTTGGTTTGTTATCCGTGAATTAGGGACTATTTGTTTACGTGTAGCGTGTGAGGTGTGTGGAAGTCGGTTTCCGGCTTGTTCAACTCTGTCTTTGTGTGGAAAGCTGCGGTGAAGGGAGCAGGCAGTCTCTCTGGTCATCGGGTGAAAAGAATAGCAAATTCGCACCATCCAGCCATATTTATTTTGTGTTTGTGTTCGTCGTAGTCCTGGACGTAGTCCGAAATTGGGTGTTGTGTTTGATGTAAAAAGTTTGTTTCGTTTGGTTCTGTTTTGTGTCAGTTTTATCTATTCTTTTTTTATAACTTTTGGTTCCATATTTTGTTGAATAAATCTATATTAGTCATTCTTGATAAATAAATTTTATTAACTGTAAAAGTTTTTGTTTTATTTTAGTAGCTTATTATCTAGACTAAGGTTAGGGTTTAACCACTGTGGGTTCTACCACGGTTGCACTGACCGGACAGATTAGTTAGTTAAGCCTAGAAGGGTAGATTTTAAGGTATCCCCCCCTAGCAGGGCTTACAAATTGGTAGCACGAGTGGGGTCAGTGCTTTAGTCTAGTTAAATTTTTGTTTTTTTAGGGCTAGTGTAGCTTAGTTAAATTTTTTTGTTTTGATAGGCCTTTTTTTTGGAACCATATGTGTTTAGTTTTTGTTTAGTGTAGGAATTGTTTGTAGTCTCAACACCCAATTAGGACGAGATGGCGGAGGCTGCATCGACCAACATAATCATCGTCCCACCCAGGGAGGCCCACATTAGGAGGTTTCATGGAGACAGCCATGCCTCTGAGGTTGATCGCTTCATTGAAGAAGTCCGGGCTGCCTGGAAGGTCAGGAAGGATCTCACGGCCGATGAGCAGAAGGACCTCCTCTGGCAGTACCTGGGCGAGGCAGTGCGGGAGGAGCTGAGTTGCAGGGGTGACGACCTGAACCGCGACCCGGAAGCCACCATCAGGCTCCTCCGGGAGGTGTATGGCGAGAAGAGGAGCGTCTCGCAGCTCATGGCTCAATTCCAAACGGTGCAACAGGGCCCACATGAGTCAGTGAGGGCCTACTCACACCGCCTACACCGGGCATTCAAGACCCTTGTTGCAAGGCAGGGCACCCTGCAGGTCCCACAGACCGACACGGAATTTCTTCGGGACCAGTTCCTTGAAAACCTGAGCCAGTCCTCGGTCCGACGTCAGCTCCAAGAACTTGTGTTCCACGACCCCAAAACCCCCTTTATGGCTCTACGGGACGCAGCCATCAGGTGGTCCGGAGATGAGGATCCAGGGGCAGAACCTGCTTATGTAGCAGCTCTACAGGCCCGCCCCAAGGAAGAACCAGCCTTGCCCAGATCCAAGCTAGAAGACAAGGTAGACAGGCTAGCAGAGCAGCTGTCAGCCCTGTTGACCCATTTGGCCCAGAACCCCCCTGCTGCCTTTCCCCAAGTGCCAGCTGGTCGAAGGGTACTCCGCCGACGTCCAGAGGCGGAAACAAGAACATGTTACAATTGCCACCAACAAGGCCACTTAGCCCGTCATTGCCGGCTTGCAAAAAACGGGGGCCCTCAGTAGATCGGAGTCCCACTGCTGGGGGGCCAGGCCCAGGCTCCACCCTACACAAACTGGTTGGACACTGTCCCACTCTGACTATCTACATAGAAGGTGTACCGGTGACTGCTGTTATAGACAGTGGCTCCCAGGTTAGCACAGTCACAGAAACATTTTTCAACTGCAGCCTAAAAAACATTGTGCTAGAAACAGGCACCCATCTATCCCTGAGAGCAGCAAATGGGTTGGCCATCCCATACAATGGCTATTTTATTACTGACATTGAAGTCAACAAAGAAAAACTTTGTGACAAGGGGTTCCTGGTCATAAGAGACCCAGTAGGCGGCCCAGCTCCACCTTGCCTGCTGGGCATGAACATTCTCCAAGACCTTACCACATTGGCCCATCTGGTCAAGCCACCTGGGGTGACACCGAAGGTATGGCGAGAGGGCAAAGCCCTCAGCCCCCGCGAGAGAACTCTGGTGCCTGCCAAGAGCATATCGACCATTCGAGCGACGGGAGGAGACCCCAGAATGGTAGATGACATGCTGGTACAGCCATTGGAACAGCCATTTCACCCGGACCTGCTCGTGGTGCCAGGCCTAACTTCCTGCCGTGAGGGATTCTTCTCGGTACAGGTGGCTAACCTGTCTGAGGAGCCCGTCTACATCTCCAGTAGGACCTGTCTGGCAACAATCCACCCGTTCGAGCTGGTCCCCCCAAACCTGCAGTTCAGGGTCAACTCTCTGGCTGCTGAGGTGGTCATAGACTCATCCCTGTCCAGCGAGACCCACGATTCCATGCCAGAGCCCTCGTTTTCCAGCATGATGGCAGAAACCCTAGACCCACCACAGCGGGCGGCTCTGGAGAAATTACTCCAGGAATTCACAGACGTTTTTGCTTGGACAGACGACCAGTTGGGTTTCACGGACAAAATTAAACACAGCATCCCACTAACCAGTGACATACCAGTAGCGTTACCCTACCGCCGGCTTCCGCCTACAGAGTTCGCTGCGGTTAAAGAACACATTGAAAGGTTGACTACCAGGGGCATTATCCAACCCAGCACGAGCCCTTATGCAGCTCCAATGGTCATCGTGAAGAAAAAGAATGGCGAGATCCGGTTATGCTGCGATTACAGGAGGCTGAATGGCATAACCCGGAAGGATGCGTTCCCGCTGCCCCGAATCGATGAAACTTTGGATGCCCTGGCGGGGTCAACCTTCTTCTCCACGCTGGACTTGGCCAGTGGCTACCACCAGGTTGCCATGGCTGAAGAAGACCAAGAAAAGACTGCCTTCGTTACTCCCTTTGGTCTGTACCAGTGGACCAGAATGCCATTTGGCCTATGTGGCGCCGTCCAGACTTTTTCCAGATTAATGCAGGGGGTAATGAGTGAGCACATCATGAGAATCATGCTGGCCTATCTGGATGACATCCTGATATATGCCCCAGACTTCACCTCACACCTAGCCAACCTGCGCACAATACTCGCACGACTGAGAGATATCGGTCTCAAACTTAACCCTGAGAAATGTGTGTTTGGGGCGGAGAGCGTGCACTACCTGGGACATGTGGTGTCCAAGGATGGTGTGAAGACTGACCCAGGGAAAATTACAGCCATCAGCGAGTGGCAGCCCCCAAAGACCCTAAAAGAACTCCGTTCTTTCTTGGGCCTTGCCAGCTACTACCGAAGATTTGTTAAAGGTTTTGCCAACATAGCACAGCCCCTTCACCAAGTAGTCACCAATACTCATGAACAATTCGGCAAGCGAAACAAACGGCAGGACATAACCAACCTGTGGGGCCCAGAACAACAGTCAGCCTTTAACCGGCTTAAGACGGCCTTGACCACCACGCCTGTTCTGGGTTACCCTGACTTTACCCTACCCTTTATTCTAGAGACAGATGCCAGCAGCTACGGTTTGGGTGCAGTCCTAAGCCAGAAACAAGCGGATGGGGTGAAGGTAATAGCCTTCGCCAGCCGGTCACTCCGAGTAAATGAAAAAAACATGAAAAACTATAGTGCCCTCAAGTTAGAACTTTTGGCTTTGAAGTGGGCCATGGCCGAAAAATTCAGAGGGTATTTGCTGGGCAGCAAGACATTGGTACTGACAGACAACAATCCGCTTAGCTACATTAAATCATCTAAGACTGGTGCAACTGAGCACCGCTGGATTGCTGACCTAGATGTCTTCGACTTCGAAGTAAAATACAGGTCCGGCAAATCCAATGCCAATGCGGATGCCCTGTCCAGGTTTCCTGTGGACAAGCCTGCAGCCAGAGATCCAGAAGTCCAGTACTCCGGAGTGTACCAGGTCACCACACGGGTCCCACCAGAGGTGGCAATATCAACACCTCAACCTGTCCCTCTGGAGGCCCACTGCAATTTCCTGTCTTCGGCCTTACCGGCCGATGTGAAGAATGCCCAACAGGTAGACTCAACCATCCAGGAGATCCTACCCTTCCTGACGCCCGGCCACAGATTACATTCCTCGACTTTATCACTCCCAGCCCAGATTCTCCTGAGACAAAAGTCGAGACTCAGTTTGAAAGACGGTATCCTGCAGCGCACAGTGAAACTGCCAGGTCAAGGGGAAATCGCACAATGCGTTATCCCCAATCAACTACGACCAGAGGTACTCCGTCTAAGTCACAACGACAACGGCCACCAAGGACCAGACCGCTGCCTGCAGCTGTTACGGCAACGATGCTACTGGCCGGGGATGGAGGCAGATATACGCCAGTACTGCCAGGCATGTGACCGCTGCCAGCACGCGAAAATGACCAGTCTGAAGGTGCACCAGCCTAAAGGTCATCTTTTGGCCACCATGCCCCTAGAGGTTGTGGCAGTCGACTTCACTCTGATGGACAAAGCGGCAGACGGTACGGAGGATGTATTGATTCTCACCGATGTTTTCACCAAGTGGACAGTTGCTGTTCCGACGAAGGACCAGACTGCCAAAACCGTGGCGAAGGCTCTGGTGCAGGACTGGATAGTTCACTACGGTGTCCCCAGGCGACTACACTCGGACCAGGGCAAATGCTTTGGGGCAGCCGTAATACACGAACTGTGCGACCATTATGGGATACAGAGGTCCCGAACAACGGCATACCACCCCCAAGGAAACGGCCAAGCAGAGAGGTTCAACCGGACCCTACACGATCTGCTTCGGACCCTACCTGTTGACAAGAAAAAGGACTGGCCTCGGTACCTGACCGAGCTGGTCTTCCTGTACAATACAACCCCGCACTCGTCAACAGGTTTCTCCCCGTTCCAGCTGTTGTTTGGGCGGGAGGCAGCCGTCCCTTTGGACCTATTTTTAAATCAAGCCCCTACGGCAAATAGTGGTGGTGCTGGAGATTACCTCCAGGGCCACCTAACACGACTGGCCAGCCTGCACAAACTAGCCCAGGAGAGGCTGCAAATAGAGGCCACCAAGAGGGACAGACAGGCCAATAACAGGCCAGCCGCTGAACTGGCCATAGGCGACCTGGTCCTGTTAAGGCAGCACCCCCTGGGCAGGCACAAAATGGCTGATCTGTACGGCCCGACAGTTTACGTCGTGGTCGAAGTACCTCCGATCACCGGCGGGTGTTACGCCATTAAAAAGAAAGATGGCCCTTCTGGCACCCGCCGGGTGGCCAGCACCCAGATCAGGAGATATGTGCCTCCCCGGGCTCAACCACCCTCCCCAAGGCCGGTCAAAGTGATACCGCCGGCTACTCCAGGTTACAGCCACATTATTTATAAGGTCCAATTGCCGGGGACCAGAGCAGCCGGTAACCCCACAGTACCTGACATACCTCTCCGTAGGTCGGTCAGGGAGCGCAGAGTCCCTAGTAGGCTAGACTTGTGATTGTGCCCTGTGGGCTGATTTTTTTGACAATGTTTTTTTGTAAAATTTATGATCGTGCCCTGTGGGCTGATTTTTTTGCAAGTTCTTTTGCAAAGTTTTGTTTTTTGTAACATGTATGATTATGCCCTGTGGGCTGATTTTCTGGCAAAGATTGTTTTTTTGTAAAATTTATGATTGTGCCCGGTGGGCTGATTTTTTTGCAAGTTCTTCCTGTAAAGTTTTTTTGTAACATTTATGATTATGCCCTGTGGGCTGTTTTTTTCAAGTTTGTTAGCTTGCGGTGACCGCAAGCTTTAGGGGGCGTGTATGTGAGCGGCTGGAGTGTATTTTTATTATTTGTAACTTAGAAGGCGAATGTATCGTTTCGTTTCATGTCGTAAATTGTTCGTATTTTTTAGTTGTGTAGTCCCGTATTATGGCGCCGCTGTCTCACTGTTTATGTCCCTGGTTATAGCTAGTTTATATATATTTCGTTTATATTGTTGTCATTGTTTATAGTAAGTGTCTTTTTATAATATTCTGTTGCATGTTTCGTCGTGTTTGGTTTGTTATCCGTGAATTAGGGACTATTTGTTTACGTGTAGCGTGTGAGGTGTGTGGAAGTCGGTTTCCGGCTTGTTCAACTCTGTCTTTGTGTGGAAAGCTGCGGTGAAGGGAGCAGGCAGTCTCTCTGGTCATCGGGTAAAAAAAAAATAGCAAATTCGCACCATCCAGCCATATTTATTTTGTGTTTGTGTTCGTCGTAGTCCTGGACGTAGTCCGAAATTGGGTGTTGTGTTTGATGTAAAAAGTTTGTTTCGTTTGGTTCTGTTTTGTGTCAGTTTTATCTATTCTTTTTTTATAACTTTTGGTTCCATATTTTGTTGAATAAATCTATATTAGTCATTCTTGATAAATAAATTTTATTAACTGTAAAAGTTTTTGTTTTATTTTAGTAGCTTATTATCTAGACTAAGGTTAGGGTTTAACCACTGTGGGTTCTACCACGGTTGCACTGACCGGACAGATTAGTTAGTTAAGCCTAGAAGGGTAGATTTTAAGGTATCCCCCCCTAGCAGGGCTTACACCTATATAGGTAGTGGAACTACATTGCTAGATGTTTGTTAACTAAAGTGCAGGATCTGGCAGCATCATTGACTAAAAGGCAATCACAACAGAATATAAAAAGCTAACACTTAAATCGACAAAGCGATACGACTTTTATTTAGTTATCATGGGGTAAAAAGCTCGGGAGCAGCTTAAATTACCCCCTGTCGAAGCTTAAGTTTCACACACCTCCCTCCCCGTCCATAACCAATTGACCCTTTACCAAATCCTAACACTAGAGTTACGGACACTGTTATGGTACTGCAAGGGTTAGCTGTTGAGCTTGGATAAGCTCTGATGAGTACCTGGCTTACGTTGACGTTGAGGAAAGTAAAGGCGGCTGGGCATTGTGCTGACCACAACATCTCTTCATATGCCCAGGTCAAGAAACATATGAACTCTACTTCATCTGCCCAAATGGATCTCTGGGTCTAAAGAGAAACTTTACTTAAGTGCAAATTGACGATCCCACTGATAGGAGAGTGGAAGGGGGGGGGGGGCTACACCATGCTGTTAACGTACTAATTAAAGAAAAACAACGATACATCCGGCTGTAGATAACGTTTGTAAAATGTACAGAGGGAACAATAATTAATAACTGATACGTCAATAAACTCTCCCTAGTCAACAGCCACTTTGCCATGACGTCAGCTAGACAGTGGAAAGGACTTAAGGACCCCATAAATATAATAAAGCTGTCGATTTACACCATGATTATTTTACAAATAATTTAATTACATTAGTTGTTTTTATAGTCTTGTTGTCTTTGTAAAATAATGTTCTTGTTTCATGTCTTTGATTATTGATTTGATAATTTATAGCAATGAAAATAATTTGTTTGGAAGCTATTTCCAATACGCATTCTAGCCATTACAAAAATAATAACATTCACTATACAGCCGTTTCGAACTTGATATAGTTGAAAACGCTAGTTTTATTTGTATTTGTTTATATATTAGATTTATTTTTATCCAGCATATTCTTTTTTTGAAGAGGAGAATAGATAATTTAGTTGCTAAATTTTTCAACCATTCTTTATTGGTATTTTACCGCGAGTAAAGGCAACTTCTTTTATGGAATAAAATGATATATAGTTACACAGTTACTTCCTAATGTCTCCACCTGTAACGGTGATATGACGTGAAAACTCACTTAATTAGCTAATGAAATTAAGTTAATGAATAATTGACTTCAATCTAAATTTAACGGGGAAAAAAAAAGCTTACAACGTGAGAGTTCCTTGTAGTAGATGCTGATGAGTAGCACAAGCCTATGAGTAGTCTACCTCATTAACACCAGAAGCCTGAAATTGGTCATGCATTATGTCTTATATTAGAATAAGAATGGGAACAGGTTTTTTTTTTAAATACTCACAGATGGAGACTTTTTAAAAATGTTAGTAAAAAACTGGCTGCTGTTCTTAAAATTCTACCTTGGGAGCTTTTTTTGGCTGTGTCATGCTGACCAGAAATGTTTTTGGGAGTGTGTTATGGTAGTGTGTGATTTTTGTTGATGCCGGCTACTGGAGAGTTAACATAAACACCGCTACTGGCTTTCTTCAAGGAGAAGATGATAATAGACTCTACAAAAAATATACCAGTGAAATACATTTGAAACTTATTTGATCAAAAGTCAACATTCTGCTGAACAAAAATTTATTAATTCTCGAAAATCTACCGTGGCAAAAAAAGTCTGTCGAGCTTTGAACTACCTAGTGTCCAATAGCGAAAGATGTATTGTAAGACAGTAAACTTCTTATTTCAAGAAAACAAATAAACATTTTCAGAATTTCCATAAGTCAAGACCAAAACAATGCAGCTTGTCGATCTATGCAGTCATCTGTGGTCTGGAGTGTTCAAGTGCTCGGGGAAAACACAGGAAGAGACATTTTTCTGTTACTACCGCACTTTCTATACGGGCAACCTGGATTCTAGCAGGCGGCCCCTCGGGATATTGCCGGCCGCCCAGTTCATCACTGCCTACTGCTGATTTTATTTTTTTAAAACGAGCCGACCCGCGGCATATCATACGCCGCTATTTAGTTGTTGTTTTTTCTACTTTTCAGTTAATCATAATTTGTGAATTCGACACTACCAACGCTGCCACTGAAAATATTTCTTTAAAACACTATAAGTAGCTCGTTAAGGACGATAACCCCCCTCCTTCCCCCCCCCCTTCGTTAAAGTAAATTCCACTTAGTTACCCCCCCCCCCCCCTCTACGTTTAAAATCGTTTCAAACTAAATTATCTGCCTCTAATAGTCGTCACTAAACCCGGCTCTGTTTGTATACATTTAGAGTGAACCACAGCTCATCAGACCATGTAGGGGTGGGGGTGATAGGGAGCGCGTTTACAGCTTTTTTTCTAGCGTTTCCCAGAAGAGAATTATATATATATATATATAGATAGATGTCCATTAACGGTCGAGTAAATATTATATAACAAGAGCGGCGCATTATACATTTTTATTTATTTATTGCGTTATGTGGTAGAGATGATGATCAGCTTCATTATTTTTTTGTTTTTGCTCCTCTTCCTGGGTCCTAGGTGCTTTGACCACAGGTGCTTTGACCATAGGGGGTTTGACCATAGAGGGTTTGACCATAGGGGCTTTGACCACAACGGGGCTTTAACCACAGAGGGTAGTTAACCATATATATTTCAAAATATAAATTATAAACTGTTATTTGATTTAAATTTATGATACAATTAATACGATTTTATACATGTTTTCTGGGAGTACGTTAATAGAAATTAACATGTATTTAAATAAACCGGGAGTGATCTCCCCTAAACTTTCTCGAATATTCTTATATAAAATAACAGGGGATGGGAACTCGGGCTATAGACATGATTTTTAATCCATTTTAAAAGATTGCACACCAAGTGAACGCCAAATAAAAAAAGTGCATAAAAGTGCGCAATATTATTAGTACTTTAAAAATTTACATTAGTTTTTTGAGAAATCGGAAGTAGCGTAAATTAGTACTTCCGGGCAACGGAAATTACTCAAAATTTGATAGAAGGTAGAGAATTAGATCTTATACTTACATGTGAAATTTAATTTATCTATCTGAAATAGTACTCAAGTTATAGGCTTTTGAAAAATTCAAAGTAGGAAAAGTACCACTTCCGGTTATCGGAAATCGCTCAAAAGTTGATCAGGATCTACGATTTTGATAAAAAACTTATATATGAAATTTCATCAACCTAGCTGTAACGGTACTCAAGTTATCGTGTTTACACACGGACAGACACACACACACACAGACATACGGACAGAATTGCAAAGCCCAGTTTTTCAGACTGGATTACGCATAAAACCTCTTAATTTTGATAAATCTGGATTGATAATTTTTGCCCGATTAAAATAAGTCCTCTATACTTCGGATGTGATGAAGGACTGAGGTGTAATACGGTGAAAATTGTTAAAATTTCAATTGATTTTTGGGCACGATTACAATACTTTCTCTATACTTCGTATATACGAGAAAGTAAAAATGTAGATGTACTTGAAAATGCATAGCATATATAAAGGACAAAAAAAATGATTTTAAAAAACATGCCAACAATATAGTCAAAGAAGTAATACTTAAAATGGCTAACTAAATGACAGATGTGCTGTAGCACGCAAATATGTCAGTACATCTGTTTAACCATTTCTGGACAGCACGTTGTACTTTTTCGTGCAGCATCTTGTATCGCTTCTCAGCTGGGTAGCTTGCCCAAGCGACACCTTGCAAGAAAGTTGTCTATGTGGACAAAACACCTGTGATCAAAGCCGGACACTGCGCTTGCGATCAAACACCCGTTGACAAATCGCCTGTGATCAAAGACACTCTGCTGAGAAAACACCTGTGGTCAAAGCCCCTATGGTCAAAGCAATGTGGTCAAAGGTCCTCGCACCTCTTCCTGTACGCTACGTCGCCATGCCGTCCTGGGTCGACCCCTGCGTCCCTTGCCTTGGGGGGGGGGGGGGGGGGGGGGAATCCACTCAGGAATCTGTCTGGCATTATTGCCAGCGTCCTTCTTAAGCGTGTGCCCATTATATCCCCATTTTCTCTCTATGATTTGCCTTTATATTGTTCATATGGTAGAAATGATATCGAACAAAGTTCTAACACGTTATATAACAAGCTTTTTTAATGGTAGATAACATACTGTCTTTAATGTTATATTAAACTCTGACTGTCAAATTATTTCTTGCGCTTCCTCTTCTATTATAAAATACAGTCTCGAATGTTATACAACACACTGCCCCTTATTTCATGTAATACAGCCACTAATGATATAAAATACAGAGCCTATTATCGTATAATACAATCTTTATTGTTTTACAGTATACTGCCTGTAATGCAATACACTACAAGTAATGTTACATAATGCACTGCCTTTAATGTTACTATTTATAAACGTTGTTAGAACAAGCTGCAATCACTGGCTAAAAGTTCTTAATTTTAACACATTTAAGTCTTCTCAATAATTTCTTACGAAAGCATAGCAAGCGATTTTCCCTAAAACTATTTAGAAAACAGATTTTATACATTGTATCCCTAAATAAAATAGTTATTATTCTGGGTCGGGTCTATGGAAATATTACATTTTACGTAAGGTCTAGATCTAGGTAAAACTGGCAAGTTTTGTGCGTATATTTCGTTGTAACTTACAATTCGACAGACTTCAGAATAATCCAACTGTAATTTAATTTCTCTCCGCGATATTACAAAAAAAAAAAAAAAAAAAAACAACATCAAAAGGGTCTGTTTGCATTGTATTACTGTGATAAAATAGATTTAGCGGTTGAAAATAAAACGTTTACATTCTAAATCCGCGGAGTGCAACCGTTCTCTAAGTTTGAAAATCGCTAACTTATGAGTAAAATTATAAATCTATGACCGAACCCACGAATTGAATTGACTTTTCGAGGGTTTTTTTTGGAGGTGTTGAAGTGTTTTAATTCATTTATTTTACAGTAAAATTCCTTTTTAGAAGAGTAACAAACCCAAAAAAAAATAGTACTGTGGTATGCATGTTGTCATGTTTGCAGGTACACGATTCTGAAATTAACGCGATTCAATGTGAATCGTTATGCATAGGATCCCAGATGTATTAGCTTGTCGTCACACTTGAACAAAGGCCGCTAGCATCAGCAAGTGTTAATGAGGAGTTTTAATTAGCAATTAAAAAGATTTTTAGACAGGGTTGATTGAGGATCAGTTTGCAAATTTAAAATGGGAATCGACATTCGAGATTCTGTGAAGTGTGAAGCGTTTTTATCAGACACAATCGAATAAAATGTTTTCAGACTACTGTTTCACTATTAAAAACATTATTGACTTATTTTTTCTTAAATATACTTTCTCTTGATTTTTTGTGTCACTATTGGTCCATAAAACGTTTTTATACGGTGTTTTTTGTTGTGTGTCTAGCGCTATTGGTAAAAATTTGCAATTAAAAATTTCTCTATTACCCACAGGCCTATAAATCAGAATTATTTTTTAAAATTAAATATAAGCCTAGTAAATAACATGTTTACGTAAGTTGAACACCGAGTAGCACTTTAATTTGTACTCTTATCGGTAAAACCAATTTGAGATCGTTTAAAATCCTCTCGCTAAAACAAACCATAAAATAACTGTTTCGTTGCTTTGGTAGCTTAATGTTATCTTAAATGTTGCCAGTAAATTTTTAAAACAAGAAATAATTGCAAGTCGCGTGAAAATGATCATTTAATCGCTGCAACAGTTGTTTAAATTAGTGTCGCTATGTTTAGAGGCGTAGCGATGGCGGGGCGGGGGGGGGGGGGGGGGTTGAGAACGCACCGGGTGAAACTATTTAAGGTGGTGACACCAGGGAAAAAAATTGCAAAATGTGCAGAAAAAAATGTCTTTTGTCAGTTCTATTAATGATTATTTAAAACTAAATAGTTTTATGCTACATTACAATGCTACATTCAACTGTATTATTAACACACTATAGATAAACATCGCCCCTACTATTAAGTTTACAGTGATTAAACCTTATACACATACATGCACGGGTATGTGGCATATATTTTAAATTATAGGACGACGCACACATAGAGACTATACTTTTTTGGGGGGGGGGGGGGGGGGTGACACCACGTAGTGCCGCACCGGGCGACACCCGAGCTAGTGACGCCACTGGCTATGTGACCACTGCGATACTGTATGTGTTGCCGCAGTTATTTAAAACAACATAAAAAATGTAACATAGCACACAGAGACAGAAAAAAAAAGAATTTTGATAAAAACAGCCTTTCAGTAATCAGTCTTTCGGGTGATGAACTTAGTTATAGCTTTTATGACATTTATTCTTTTATCTAAATACCCCACTTTGATCTCTTTTTTCTAGTCTTATCTTTCTCTAAAATATTAAATTTTAGTTACATTGAATTGTGAGTCAATGTTTGTATGTGTTTGTGTGTGTGCAATTGTGCGCACACGAGTATGTCTCCAGAATTTTAAAAATATATAATGTACATAGAAACTTCATTTTTTAACCAGTTCCCCCCCCCCCTTCTCCGCCCTATACTTTAAGTCCGCCCCCCCCAAAAGATTTTAGTGCTTCCCCCCCCCCCCCCCCGGAGACTAGTGTCCGAAAGAATTTCTGTGTGTGTCACTACGGGGAGATGCATGAAAGAACCACTAGTCGAGTCTTCCGGTTTGGTCATTTCGCTTACAACAGTTTTTATCACAGCCACCTTTTTGCGTGTAAGATTAAATAGACAGGTTGATCTCTGTAAAGATTTTTCTCTAGCCTCTAGCCTCTAGAAATGGCGGAAATCAAAACTCTAATTTACCTAAACATTGTCTGTCTAATGAGGGCGTACCAGGCTTACGCAATGCTCTTAAGCAGGGGTCTCCAAACTTTTCAGACCGATGGCCGCATTGACTATCAAATATCAGTTCGGGGGCCAGAGTTTCTTCAAGGCATATCTTCGGTGTTATGGAGCGCCCCCATCCCAAAAGAAAACCGTCCACCGCACCCCCCCCCCAACAAAATATAATTTATATAGAAATATATACACATTTCAAGTGTCCCTCTCCCCCCCCCCCCCCCCCCCGAAAAAATAATCTGAAAGAAACACTGTCGGGGGCCGACAAAACACTCGTGGTCCAAGTTTGCTCTCAAATTATTCTTCACATATTCTATATCTATTGTTGAGCCCATGTGACCTTATTAACTTTGCCATCTTCACCACAGGATTCAGTACACTGCGAATGTCCATATATTTAGCTCTCAAAGCTTGCTGATGAATAATAGAGTGCAGGAACATTGGTTGTAGAATATTTTTCTTATTCGCTTGTCCAACCAAGCCTTTCTTTATGCCACTCAGGTACTTTCCTCCATCAACAGTTAGGTAACTGAGGTTAGTCCAATCCAAGATATAATCAGCAAATGTTTTCTTTAGCTCTTTGAATATATCCTCTCCGGTAAAAGTGCCATACATATTATGTAGGGAAGCCAGCTCTTGTGTTATGTTCAAATTTTCAAATTGTTTTGAATTTTCTGGGCAAAGATCCTCAGCCACCTCTATCAGACTTTTTTTCCGTGGACAAAAAAATATCCACGGGCCAGATGAGAGGACCTTGCGGGCCGCATCCGGCCGTAGTTTGGAGACCCCTGCTCTTAAGCATGGCAGACTGCATCATGTTACCAGACTCATGGGGTTCTGCTAGGTTAATATACTTTTTTCCTTGTGCTTAAGGCCAGCTAGTTTGTAAAAGTGGAAGGTGTAGCAGTTTGGGGTCATCCCATGGGTTTGAGCTCATGTATTGTGCTCGTGACTTTCGGTCTAGCAGTACAAAGTTTTTTTTATTTAATTTACTCACATGCAAAGTTTTTTATTTAATTTATTTACATTGCAAAGTTTTTTTATTTAATTTACTCACATGCAAAGTTTTTTATTTAATTTATTTACATTGCAAAGTTTTTTTTATTTAATTTACTCACATGCAAAGTTTTTTATTTAATTTATTTACATTGCAAAGTTTTTTTATTTAATTTACTCACATGCAAAGTTTTTTATTTAATTTATTTACATTGCAAAGTTTTTTTATTTAATTTACTCACACGCAAAGTTTTTTATTTAATTTATTTACATTGCAAAGTTTTTTTATTTAATTTACTCACCTTGCAAAGTTATTTATTTAATTTACTCACATTGCAAAGTTATTTATTTAATTTACTCACATTGCAAAGTTATTTTTTTAATTTACTCACGTTGCAAAGATATTTATTTTATTTAATCACCTTGTAAAGTTATTTATTTAATTGACTCACATTGCAAATTTATTTATTTAATTTACACATATTGCAATTTTTTAAATTTAATTTACTCACATTGCAAAGTTATTTATTTAATTTACTCACGTTGCAAAGATATTTTTTTAATTGAATCAACTTGCAAAGTTTTATTAAATTTAATTTACTTACATTGCAAAGTTATTTATTTAATTTACTCACCTTGTAAAGTCATTTATTTAATTTACTCACATTGCAAAGTCATTTATTTAATTTACTCAAATTGCAAACTCATTTATTTAATTTACTCACATTGCACAGTTTTTTGTTTTTAACTCTTCGAGTTTTTTTCCATTATCAAATCTGAAACTTCAAATTCTGAGTTTCGATTGAGGATTAACATATTTTTTTTTTACTCATTAGCGTCTTACATTTCCAGCATCACCCTTCTCCGAATGTTTAATTTTGTTTTAACATTTCCATACATCAACTTTTTTTTATATCTATGACGAAAATGTGAGATTTGTAAGAAAAAATAATCAATAAGTATTTAAACATAAGAAAATAATTGAAATTGATTAACACCAGTAAAAATAATTTTAAATGGCTTTCCCAAAGTAACAGCTGTACGTAGTGAAAAGAAACTTCTAGAAATTTGAAACTTTCGAAAACAGGAAAGACCCTAGCGGTCACTCGGCCTTATATAGCCATGGGCTAGCCGGAAGTACCTGTATTCACCATCACGTTCTTGCACAGATTCGCACACAAAATAAAATAACTATACAAATAATCAATTCGCCCGCTCACATAGGTAACCTTTTTAATATGTAAAACTTCAAGCTGCTTTCAAGTTTCATTGATGTAAATATTAAATTAACTGTTTTGGTTTTATGTGTCCTCAACGATTATTTTTTATTGATCTATAATTAAAATTCTGGATCAAACGCATTAACACAGGGCCTACATAGAAAGAAAGTAACATATTATGTACGACTATAAAGAGGTAGGCCTTACCATGAAATGGGACTCAAGTACTCAAAAAAAAAATGTTCTCGTAAAATATAGGCCTCATTGGTTTGTTGAGATATGTGCGGTTAATTCGAATACAAGATAATTAGAAACTCCAGAAATGGGATTTCGAAAACCTATATTATATGGTAAATAAAGAAAAATGTACATGAAGTCAGCGACGCCGGGGTGTTGATGGAGGGGGGGGGGGGGTTATAATACCCTCTCCCCCATCAAATTGTATTTTGAACTAGTGTACCAGTCGAAACTCTGGGCGACAGGTCGCACGATTCTGGGCCGCCCTCCGAAATTTATTTTTCCCCCGCAAAAGCATTCCTATGAGTCTTGTCAACAACTTCCCAAAGGTTTATGGCGACTGGGAGTATTATAGGGAGGGGTATAACATCACCTGTTGGGCCCTCAAAATGAGTGCGGTCTCATGTTGCTACAGGTAATCCGGGTCGCTTCATCTTAACTATTTCAAACATGATTTTTATAGAAACAATAATAATTTAAGCTCTCAAAAGGAATATTCTGAAATAGAATATTTTGGTCATCATCATACAGCATGTAAACAAGATACGCATATCCTATGTAGCATAGCAATTTTAGAAAGGCAGTATAAACTTTACATAAAAAAGTGACCGAAAATTGACTTACCACTTCTCTTTTACTATCGAATCCACTGTTTATTTATTTATTTTGCAGTACAAAAAAACTATAATACATCATCTAGAAAAGACGGTGACACGAATTGCCCACTAGTAAGTATTGTTCAAATGGAAATTCTGTTTCAGCTCGCCTTTTCATGACCCTTCCTGGATGCAGTGGTGTAGCGAGGCAGGGTGTCACCCCCCAGAGGCGTAGCGACCCTTCCCTGGGACAAACTTTCAATTTTCGATTTGCACGACCCCCCCCCCCCCCCCCGTCAAACTTTAGATTTTCAACCCCCCCCCCCCCCCATCAAACTTTCGATTTGCACCTCTTAAAACACTATTTAACACCCGAATTAATTACTTAATTAAGTGGAATTATCATTTTTCTCTATATATTTTGCTATTTTTTGCCTTGGTGTCACCCCCTATATGGTGTCTCCCGGTGCGGTCCGCACCCCCCCCCCTCGCTACGCCTCTGCCTGGATGTATCCAAGTTATTGGATTAGATCAAAATATTTTTTAAGCAGCCTAATAATTTATGAATATGCAAGATTGTATTTTAGTTGCCTGAAACTTGCTTTGCTAAAATGCGACCCCCGTTTTATTAGTTTCATTAGTTTCGATTAAGACAGCAGTTTGATTGGACAAGTTCATAAAAATTGCATAAGAACAAAGCAACAGTATATTTTTTAACGAATTAATTGTTTCTTTTTAATGTATATTAAAAACAGTTCGGTTTTAAGTAATAAGTTTTGGTTAATTTCCTCTATAGAATCTGGCATTGCTAATTAATAGGTAAACAATTACAAACACTCATATTAAGAAATATATTATGACCTATTATAATTAGATGTAGATTAATTTGATTCCCATGTAATACGTTCTATCTATCATTGTTTTAAAAAAAGCTATGAATCATTCTATACTCAAATCAAAATTTGAAATGCACACACAAACGCTATTTTCAAAGAATTAGGCACACTTTCAAAGTGTTAGTTACTTTTAAGTAATTTTTTTTTAAATTGATGTTAAGGAATAAATGTTTGTAATTTAAGAAAACTTTGACGCATGGAATAAGATAAGGAAGAGGAGGAGGAGGGGGGTGGAGACAATGTTGTTCGGTGTGGAGGGATCTCCCCATCCTATCATTCAGAACTTGAGTATCAAACCAAACTGCTTACTGAGGTCATTTTCCTATTGTTAGTACACCGACAGATTTCAAAATCAAAGGACTAGTGGTCCTTCCGTCCGTCGTCCCCCCCCCCTGCAAGTTTTAAGTATTTTACTCACTGTATAAAAACGTGATGATAATAAACAGGACATATACAAAAATGAAAACTGATTTTTTATTTTTATATAATGATGCATTGGTTTATTTTCTTATTAGTCCTGACGGGAAGACCTACACAAAGCTTATAAAGCGAGCGCTATGTAGAAGAAGTCAACGGTTCTATTAAAAAAAATTATAGCACAGCGTACAGCCATGTTTGTGATGAATGAATAAATGCAACTGCATGTGCATCCCGCTGCTGCATAAGAACATTAAAACAAATGTTGATTGTAAAAATATTGAAGAAAAAAACATTATAAAAATTGAAACCTTACAATTTTCTTTCGCTTTCAAAATGTTTAGATTTAAAGCCCATTTCTCTATATGCTTTCCAATATGATGGCACAATAAAGTTCACCCATAAAAAAGAAAGCAAGCAAAATAAAACACTTCAATAAGCTGCCCCTTTTCCGAGGCGACAACTTATAAGGGGATAATAGAACCACAAAGTTGGTGGGGGTCAGATACGTCATGAGGAGTTTCAGCTGCTTGCAGTTTAATTTTGTATTATTTATGTAAAACTGTATTTAAGTGTTGGTTTATTTATCGTGTTGAGGAGAGTCGTTGACAAAAGAAACATGGGGTGGAAGTATATGGCTTGCCCAGCAATGGAAACCGTGTCGAGGTTCTCTTGGTGCCACATGCAACAAAGACTGCAAGGTTTTCTTCTTAGTTCTATTGTGTTGTTTCATAACGGTGAATTATTGTTTTTATCAACAAATTCAGAAATGAGCGCATATTCGTGTGAACCCATCTATGTATACTTCATATAGTTTAAAACATACTTATAAAAGAGAATTTTGATATTATTCTTATATCTGTCCATTGTGTTTCATGGTCGGCGATTTTATGCTTAATTAAGATTTTGATCACGCACGACGCTTATGATTGAAAAGTACAATCTAATAAGATTAAAATCGTATGAGTCGGGTTAAAATCCTAAACCTCGCTTTGGTCACTTGCCAAACAAGCTGTTGACAAACTTTGCAATCCATAATTCGAATTTTCTCTTAGCGCGATTTAAAATTTGCTTATGTAAGCCCTGACGGGAGGGGGGGGATGTCTAAAACCCTCTACCTGTAATTGCCTAACCGTATCCCCATTGCTAATCATTGATCGAGCGTCAGTGCAACCGTAACTAAACCCACGGTGGTTAAACCCTTACATTAATCTAGATAAAAAAAAAAATAAGTTTATCAATTTTATTTACACTAAAATAATGGAACCATCAATGTAAAAAAAACAAAAAAAAAAAAAAAAAAACAAAACAACAACAACAACAACCGTACATCTCATCTCAAGCTCAAACAACTATTTTAAAGACTAGAAAAACAAACAAACAATCTTGTCAAACTTAACAAAACACAACAAACAAACATCCAACCAAACAAACAACCAAACAAACGTCTAACCAAAGAAGCATCTAACCAAACATTTACATAATCAAATGCAATCTGGAAATGTAAAAGAAAACATGAATAAAATGCATTGGAAATATATACATAAATATATACATCCTAATCACCATTACTAAAGATAACTATCTAAAGCCTCGAGTAAAATCCTAATCGCTACTAGTACTACTAATACTATAGTACTACTAACACTAATTTTTAAATAATAAAATCAATTCTTAAAAATACACCTAACCACTCTCTTACCAAGAACGCCATGGTATCAAACAGGGTTTAATAAGCCATAAGGATTAATAAAATAGTATGCAAAATTTAACTTAGCAAATTAAAAATAACGTTTAATAAAATCATGGTAGAACCAACTTAACCTAAACAAGGAGCAGTCCGAAGTCATTGCTCTACCTTTACAACATCCACATTGATAACAATAAAGTTAACCCACCCGTTAAGGCCCCAATAAAGGCAGATATAAAGCAGGTGTCCAAATACACATGGTCCAAAACACACGGAAATGGTTTAGGAAATACAACAATTTATAAATCACAAACCCGACCTGCCGAAATCCACTATCTCGTTTCAATCGAAAGAATGAAAATAAACGAGAAATATATCGGCAGTCGCATTCATGCAATTTAAAACCACACTAAACACACATAAAAATAATATAATTTATAAATACCTCCGACACAAAGAGCCCACAACACACACTCTGTCTCCTGCCTAGCCCATCCTTGACCGCTTTCGAGGAGGGAAAAAAGTCTGAAAATCCCGCGTTACTGGCTTAAATAGTAACCGGGAGTAACATTCTCATTAAGATTTGACACGAAATAATTTAAAAAATACAAATAAACCATTACCCGCTCAAACTTATGACATCAACGAGAGAAACTCTTAATTCAGCAAATCTTGGGGGATTTATGTCGCGAATATAGAATTCAGCTATTGATCTTGGGGTTGTCGACTCGTTTTGAAAAAAATCCCATCTGGTATGTTTTTTAAAGAATATATTTAACTTAATATAGTATACTAGTCGATCCGCGGCGTAATATACGCCGCTATTTAGTGACCGAAGATTTCCTGATAGACACAGTTGTCCAAATAAGTTGGGTTTGGGCTAACGACTGTGAGTGAATGGAAAGAAGTAACTCTGGAGAGCAACATACAATTGTCCATGAGTGAAAACAGGTTTTGAAAGATATACAGACATATCTTTTTTTAACGTTTGGCCCTTTGCTTTATTGATCGTCATGGTAAAGGCAAATCTAACAGGGAATAATCTGCGAATTAAAAGTAAAAGGCAAATTTGAATCTGATGGAGTCAGGGATATCCGGGAAATAAGGACAGTTTGTGAGGTAGAAGCTGCGATAGTTTTACACTCCAGTACGTCGCGGTGAATGCGGTTAAAAAGGTAACATTCACTCTTGTGCCATTACAGAGACCTCTTGCTGGCATGAGGTTTCTAAGAAGCATGACAACTGAACCAATTTTAATTTTGAGTTTATGCGAGGGCATGCCAGTAAGGGTAACACTGTTAAAAAAATTCTACGGGGAAGGAAAGTTCATCTGCGGGATCGTCTATGACAATGGAGTCAACGCTGATGAACGTCACTTCGTCGATTGGGATAAGTTTCAATACTTGTTCATTCGGGTGCAGGGAGTCTTCGTTCGTGACCCTTAATATAGCTCGCGTACTGAGTTGTTTCGAAGTGACAGTTGAGAAGTCGGGGTCGCTATATAGTTGTTGAACGGGATCAGAATGAAGAGGGAAATAATGTGACGGTAATGTTACAGGTGTTCCAATTATCCCGCCTCCAATACAGAGAAGCCATTTTGCGAAATGTTGTTCGTCAGGAAGAGCTCTCATATTTGTTAATGCAAGTAGCGACAAAGCGTTCTTGGAAGCCACGCGGAATCATGGGGAGTATTTGTCGGAAATCTCCACCCAATAGAATTGTTTTCCCTCCAAATGGATGCGTCTCGCCTGTGAGATCACGTAACAACCTGTCGAATGGTTTGAAATCTTCGGGGGAGGGGGGGGGGGCGGTAGACTTTCTTCGGGGGGGGGGGGGGGGCGGAGGGGGCAGACACTGTTAAAAGTATATATTTTCTATTTAAATTTCATTTCGTTCGGGGGGTGGGGGGGGGGTAGACTTTTTTCGGGGGGGGGGGGGGGGGTGGGGCAAAGGCCACCCCGAAGAGATGCCTGGAAGAAACTCAGGTGTTGAGTTTGTCGCAGTGTTCATGCGGACGTTCTCGGATGTGATAGTAACGGGAAGTATTTGAGACATCGCCACAATTGCAGCCTTGCCACCATAAATGCCGGAAGTATTCATGTAGGCAGCGTATTGTTGAGCAGAGTGTATGACTGTGCTCCCGTGAGTAAGAACAACGGACAGGGCGTCGCCATAGTTGTCACAATGTTCACAAAGAAAGCTTACAGCCATCAACAGATTCGTCGATGACATTTTTCCCGAAATTTGCGACTGACAGAAATAAACAGTTACCCGATGCAGGAATTTCAACCATACGGAAAGACCTGTTGACTCAACGAAATATATGTGAAGTGATGGCCATGGTTAGGAAACGAAGGGGCAAAATCAAAACAAAGCTTCGGGGACAAACGTAGCTCAGGGGTCATCCATAAATGACGTCACGCTTTTTTTTGACGATTTTTACCTCCCCCCTCCCCACCGTCATACGTCGTCACAAAAAGACCCCCCCCCCCCTTAAATGACGTCACACCTCAGCCTCAAAATTGCAGTTGAATTTTTTTTTAAACATCGATATTTTTCTAAAATCTGGTCTGAACTCTGTCAAAGTAGAGTATTTTAATCAATTCCTATTACAATTTATTAAAACAGTCTTCTAAACCGCGAAATAACGTCTACAATTTGTTTTCTAGCATTGCTTTTTACTTTCTCGTATATACGAAGTATAGAGAAAGTCTTGTAATCGTGCAAAAAAAAATCGAGATTTTTGCAAATCTCGACGTTTTGCATCTCACTGATACGGAAAAACATAATTTTGCAATCTTGTCCGTATGTCTGTGTGTCTGTGTGTGTGTGTGTGTCCGTGTGTAAACACGATAACTTGAGTACCGTTACAGCTAGGTTGATGAAATTTCATATATAAGTATTTAATCAAAATCGTAGATCCGTATCAACTTTTGAGCGATTTCCGATAACCGGAAGTGGTACTTTTCCTACTTTGAATTTTTCAAAAGCCTATAACTTGAGTACTATTTTAGATAGATAAATGAAATTTCATACGTAAGTAAAAGATCTAATTCTCTACCTTCTATTAAATTTTGAGTCATTTCCGTTGACTGGAAGTAGTACTTTACGCTATTTCCGATTTCTCAAAAAACTAATGTAAATTTTAAAAGTAATAATAATATTGCGCACTATTATGCGCTTTTTTATTTCGCGTTCACTTGGTGTACAATTAATTTGTCTACGAGAGTTTATTCTATTTTTAAAACTTTAAGTATTTAAAATGGATTAAAAATCATGTCTATAGCCCGAGTTCCCATCCCCTGTTATTTTATATAAGAATATTCGAGAAAGTTTAGGGGAGATCACTCCCGGTTTATTTATAATGCAAAAGTGTGACGTCGCACCATCTGAACCCCCCCCCCCCTCATCACACACCGTCACAAAATTACGGACCCCCCTCCCCCTTACGAGTGTGACGTCATTTATGGACCACCCCTCAGGTGACTGTAGGATATACTAAAGCGATTGTGGACACACGATCGACTGAGGTACACACTGCTGCGGGTACATACTGTTGCACACGCTTTTCTCCTCCCCCCCCCCCACCCTGCCCCCGTGGAATCAGTCGTCCGTGACGACAGTTTACAGACGATAATGAAAAGATTAGAGATTTAGCAGAACTTGTTATTACCTCCCTTAGTTTCAAATCGTTTAAAAAATAAATTATCTGCTCCTAATAGCCGTAATTCGAACCGGCTCACTGGTGGGGGTGGGGGTGGTAGCGATATGGTCTGTTGAGCATGCCTGGACAGAAATTAGCGGGTTGTGTAACGGTAGAAAACTTAGAAGGTATAAAAGGGCGAGATTGGGCCGACTCAGTTAAAGAGCTCACAGCTCTGAGAGTCGCGCATATTTCTGTTTAATTGTGAACTTTGACATACAGGACTTGCGCATTCAAAGAGAGCATAACTGCGACACCACCAGCAGAAGAAGGCTTTTCGCCAACGCCAATTATGGCAACCAAGGGGAGAACACCCCTCCCACTTCTTGGACTGACTTTATGGCTTTTGACCGTCACTGCACCCACCAATGCCGAGTAAGTTTTCAATTTGACTCCGTCAGTAAAATAAATTTTGAACTTAATTTCACGACAGCAAAACAATAAAAGCGAAATAAACAAAATAAAATGTATCGGTATCACCAAGGTAGTCAACATTAAACTAACAAAAACTAATAACAACGGTGTAATGTTATAAATGGAATATAATATTTTATATAACGCAGCTAACTTGTAAACGGGTTAATGTTATTGGGGCTGTTGATTTGAGTTCAGTTAAAAAATAACATGTCTAAAAATGTAGGCCTATAAGCTTGGTTAAGACTGATTTAATAAATCTGAAATATTTCGTTTTATTTCCTGTCGTCATGGCGTAGCGAGGTAGGGTGTCACCCCGTGCGGCGAGGTAGGGTGTCACCCCTCAGAAAGAGAAAAGCGTAACGACCCTTTCCGGGGACAAACTTTCAATTTTCGATTTGCCCCCCCCCCCCCCCTCAAACTTTCGATTTGCACCTCCTAAAAGACTATTTAACACTCGAATTAATCACTTAATTAAGTGGAAATTATTATTTTTCTCTGTATATTTTTGCTATTTTTTGCCTTGGTGTCACCCCCCTAAATGGTGTCACCAGGTGCGGTCCGCACCCCCTCCCCCGCCCCATCGCTTCGCCCCTGCCTGTCGTCAAATAAAAGACAAAAGAATTACTATCTATTACAGCTAAAACCGTATTAAATAATTCAGTATAACAACCTTTTATTCTCTTGAAAGAAAAAAGGATAGATGTACCATCCAAATGTAGCCTGATAGGCCTACTACCAATGTCTTAGTGATATAATATACATTTCTAGCGCCGAATTGATACTACTTGTTTTGAAAAAAAATTTATTTGAATAAAAGATTTTAATGCTCGTGAATAGCCCATTAAGTACCGTCACATTCCTCTAGTCCTAAACATTTGAAGATAAATTTTTAACCATCAGGTTATCGTATCGTGGCAGGAGAGGTTGAGGCTTAAATATTCAATAGTCGTCTAACCCGCGTTAGGCGAGCGTTTTACCCGCGTTATGCTTGAATATTCAATGTGCTTCTAACCTGGGTTGGGCTAAAATATTCAATATTCAAAGCGGTTAGGGTTACGTTTTGTGCTTCTTTTGCGACTGGCGGTTGGGCATGGGGATAAGGCTTATAAGAGAATTCTATGGAACGTGAACATAATATATTTTAGTAGAATGTTGAGTTTTGCCTTTTTAAAAAAAAAAGTTTAATGAAAGACTAATTATTATTTACTTGTGACAATGCTTCATCTTGTTTTTAAAATATATTTAACAATATCGAAACCAAGTGCAGTGCTAACTTGTCGAATAGACAATTAGGAAGCACGTATCAATTTTTTGTAGGCTGAAATAAAAATATATTTCAGCGGGGTTAAATACAAATTTCTGGCATTAATTTTTGCTTTTTTTTTAATTTACTGTCACAATTTATAATGAAGTATTACTGCAGGATTAAATTTAAAACATCTTTTTATGTGCATGTCTGCATTTTAGTGTGAATTTAATATTTTAAAAAAGCTGTAATTATCGTTGAGAAAACTAGTTCCCAGGCCCATCAAACAATGGCTAGTCACATGATGACTGCCAGTGTCGCATCTTTCGACACGCCAGTCTCCCCCCCCCCCCCCACCTTAAACCATAATGTTGGAGTCTTACTACAACGACACCGAACTCGGCATTATAACTATAAGCCGTGTCTATTGAAATAAAATACTGAGCCTTAAAATGATATAAATGGGATAAATTATTTTTTTAAAAGCTTGGATTTTAAATTGTATTACTAAATTATACACAGTTAAAGTTGATAAACTAGATGTGTAACTTGCTGTGCAGTCTTTTTAAAATGCTTTCTACATCGATTGTATAGAAGCAAAATAAATGTTGTTTAGACTGAAGTCGTAATGGTCAGCGACAGGTAAAAAAAATGAGGGGGAGGGGGGGGATCATGCATCAGTAGAAAAGCATGAACATGTGAATGCTTGCTTCCTATGGTGACACATTCGCTAATGCCTTAATGAAGCTACTGCTAATACAAGACCCGGATTTTATCTTCGGAACAAAACGTCGACTGCCACTGTGACTTTGTTGGGCTAAACTTTAAATCTAACTATATATTAAACTATGTTCGAGAATGTTAAAAAAAATACGACATTAAAAATATGCCAAACAAATCCCCTTATAAACTCAAGTCGGGCATTATATTTTGTGATGATAGACAACGATAAATCCACTTAAAGCAAGTAAGAGTAAATTAAACACTGTATCGAAAGTGTTAGGAACAGTAGAGTACGCAGGGGGGGGGGGGGGGAGGGGGAGAAGGGGGAGCAGCCGCTCCCCCTCTGGCCATTTTCAGCAAAGTGGCGCTTTTTTTGGAAACTTTTTAAACTCAAAGCTTTAAACAATGATTTTTGTTAAAAAATTATTTTTGGTCGGCACATCTATGTAAATCACAAGATTTATTTTCATGCAGCAATTAAGCAGAATTGTACTATTCTAGTAGCTTCTACGTTTACAACACGTATTATCAGCTGTATCAAGTTTGTCATTCTAAAAATAACCATTACGATGCATTGCAATTTAAAAAAACCTCTACGGGTAGTACCACTTGGCAAGAGGGGTGTTAAGTTTAAGGCAGCTGTATAATGTATTTGCTAAAGAATAATTGATCTAGAAAATATTATACATAAATCTTCACACATAATTACTTTTTATATACAGTTTTAATCGTGTAATTAATTTTAAAAAAAATACAATACAGACACAAATACAACTGATGTGGCACCTCTATTTAAATTTACTTATGGGCAAACTGCGTAGTGGTGGGGAAATTTTGACAAGGTCAACAACGTCATCACGATGAAGTAGTAGTATTATGACAGTTTGGGCGATAGTGATTACGATTACCAATTATATGAAACAGTTACAACCCCCCTCCCCCCAAGGACCCCTCTGTAAAAAAAATAGTGTCATAGTACCTCTGCTACTTATTTAAATCCAGTGGCGTAGGTGGGGGTGCAAATCGAAAGTTTGAGGGGGGGGGGTGCAAATTTGAAAGTTTGAGGGGAGGGGGTGCAAATCGAAAGTTTGAGGTGAGGGGGGTGCAAATCGAAAGTTTGAGGGGGAGGGTGCAAATCGAAAGTTTGTCCCCGGGTAAAAATTGGAAACCCCACCCCCCTTGAGATGATCCTGGCTACGCCACTGTTTAAATCTATTTCAGAATCAGTATATATGTGTAATTGAATACGTATGTTTAGAACAGTCTTCTAAAAACTGACGCTATGCTCACTCTGTTCACCACACACACACACACCTCACCACCACAATTGTGTAGAGCGACATTAATGTCACACCTAGGTATACACTGGGTTGAATAATTGACCTAAAGTGACCTGACAGGGGTGAATGAAGTTGACCCCCCCCCCCACCCCGAACTGATCTGTTAAGTACATTTGGGAAAACGCGTAACGATGTACCAAAGTACCATGCCGCCAGAATCATAGCTTTTGAATCAGGTAAAACTCTGTGAATATTGTTTTTGCAATTACCCGTAAAAAGGTGTGTGATCAATACAGTGATCTAACCCATACCTGATCACTATGTTAAAAATGATCTTTAAAGAACACAAAAAGCAGTAGCTAATTAAAAAGAAGTATGATCTTAACTAAAAGACCGATATTTTAGTTAAATGTACGCTATTATTCCGGATGTTTTGCTATAATATTTAAAGCGTGTTTTTATACCAACTCTGATTTTAAAAACTTTCATTATGCTGTAATACTTTAGCATTTATGATGACGATATATTTAACTCTGATTGTAGACAAAAAAAAATTGAAAACACGAATACTATTAAATAATTATATTACATTCTAAAGTAACCATTGATTTGTTTTGACATTTATAATTAAGTATGTAGATGTATACATATTTATATTAAGAGCGTGATTATTTCCCGCTTGTCTTAATTAATGTCCCAGGAATTATTATGTAAAATTTCTTTTTACAAGAATTACAAAACAGATTGTGTTGCGTTTATTGTTTTTGGTTGTAGTGTGTATATATATATATATATATATATATATATATATATATATATATATATATATATATATATATATATATATATATATATATATATATATATTCTTTACATTGATACATTTTTTGTTTTGTCGACCTATATTGTGTGTTTTTTCTTATTTCTTCAAGTGCTAATAACAATGTATTTTACATCATAGCGAAGTAATGACATACAGTAATTTAATATATATATATATATATATATATATATATATATATATATATATATATATATATATACTAGCCGTCACGGCCAGGCCCTGCTCTGGCTTCTGTGAAAAACCTTTCTGTCAAAGACCATTACCTGTGTGTTTAGTAATCATCATAAACCCGGCATTGCCCACCCAAACCATAACCAACCAACACCAAAACAACAAACCGCAAACATAACGCTAACAAAATTGCAAATGAAAACAAAAACCTAAGAACAAACCCAACCACAACCACAAACACCAATACAAACACAAAGAAAAAACAAACAAAAAAGCAAACGAAAACAAAAACCTAACAACAAACCCAACCACAACGACAAACACTAATACGAACACAAAGAAAAAAAAACGAAAAAGCAAACGAAAACAAACCAAATCCAAACGCAAAACCAACCACAAACACAAACCCTAAGAAAAAACACAAACGAAAACGAAGAAAGAAAGAACAAAAACGAACCAAATCAAAACGCAACCACTAACGCAAACCCAACCTAAATACAAAGAAAACACAAACGTGAACATAAACGCAAAGTGCTCACAGTCTAGCCCGGGGCGGAATCGCCTGTTTCAGCTTAATAAACGACTATAGTACCCCAACTTATTCATAGTCTTTTCCAATCACTTAAACGAACGTAGGTGTTAAACCAAACCAAATGAACAATTATAATACTCCAAGCTTATCCGTAAAATACCTACAACATTTGCACTTGATCAATCCCCGCTAATTATGTAATTATTTTTTTCCCAACACCAAAACAAAGTAATAAAAAGTAAATTCTTTTCCACTAATGCAATGTTTTATAAAGGTAAGTAATTGTGTTTTCCTAATTTATCAAAGGGAAGTAAGTGCTAAAGGACTAAATATAAATAATTTTCAGACATAATTAGAATTTTTGTAAAAGACGATATTTTTTTGAAATTGTGTTTAATGAACATGCCGACAATTATTATTATCACTTTGAGACATGAAAATTATTTGCCAACACTTTCAGTATTATTTTTTTAAACTCATAAATTTAGACCGTGAGCACTATAATAATCTAACACTTAAATACATTGAAGTATCCACGACAAACTTTTTACATACTGAATTGAGCTTGATATATTAGATAATACACGCATATAGAACATGTTAAAATTTCGGCGCCTTTTTTTGCTCATTTCGCTCCCCCTACAACGAAAACCTGGATACGCCTCTGGTTAGGAATTATAAATCATGCACTGCTTCTTAGCTTATTTGTTGGCTAAACTGACAAAAGCAAAAACCCGATTTGAATAGATCCAACAGTTATTTTTTTTACTATACTAATAAGACTCCACACATTATTTCAAACACGTTCTACTAATACATGCTATTCGTGTGTTCTTCCACAGTGAACATCAGTGTATGGTTACTGAAACTGTTGAGACCAAAGAGAACCACCTATGTCGCGACATCATTGCCTTACTGAAACAATCCAATGAGACATCCAGAGTGTATTTTGTCGGCGCTATAGACGGCAGCTCCACCCCCGACCTGACAAGTCAAACGGCAATATGTGTTTATGCAAGGTTTGTTGCGTTTTATTGCTGAAGATACTCTAGTTGTTCTTGTCGAAAATCCTTGAATTCTTATAATAAATTAAACTATAAAGTATAAAAAAAATAATTAGGTGGTATAATATATAAACTTGTATGCATATATTTAAACTCTATATAATATATAAATGTATCATATACATGTGATGTCTACTGCACCCACAGGTCAAATACAATCACAAGAGCAGCTTGTTGCAAAGGTTGGAAGGGTCCAACTTGCGAAGAGCGTAAGACACAATTATTGTTATATGTAGTGTATTATATCTATATAACTGTTAGACACAACACACTCTCCTCTTTCTGTCTCTAAAGTTACAGGCCAATAATGATATATTTATATAGAGCTATAGATGATAATATAGATAGGCCTACAAATAGAGATAAATGTATATAAAATTATAGTCTTGTATAGATATATACATATTTATATACATAGACAGATATATGTATTTGTATAGATCGATAGTTTTATATAGTACCTTTTATATAGTAAGTGGGCTGACCTGTCATTTGTATGTCTTGCAGCTGTATGTGATCCACCTTGCATGAACGGAGGTCAGTGCGTTGAAGCAGAGACCTACCCAACAGCATTGCCAAAGTGCTTGTGTACTTCACCCTTCACAGGAAAACTCTGTCAGGAGAACTTAGATGGTATGTAAACTACTGTAGTGATATGTCTATCACCGATGTTTTAGTGGGATGGTATGTAAACTAATTTAGGGACATGTCGATTATATCTAACTACTGTAGGGACATGTCGATTATATCTAACTACTGTAGGGACATGTCGATTATATCTAACTACTGTAGGGACATGTCGATTATATCTAACTACTGTAGGGACATGTCGATTATATCTAACTACTGTAGGGACATGTCGATTATATCTAACTACTGTAGGGACATGTCGATTATATCTAACTACTGTAGGGACATGTCGATTATATCTAACTACTGTAGGGACATGTCGATTATATCTAATATGCTTTTTAGTTAAAACAATACGCGATTACAAGTCGATTGTACCAAGTTATTGCAGGATATGTCGATTATATTAGGCTATTGTGGAGACACATCTGTTTTAGTGTGGGCAGGGCTCTGTTATGTTACTTATTAGAGAAAAATATTTCTAATAAGTAGGCCCTATAGGCAAGTGTATTTTAGCAGCTGTATTTAGATGTTGTAATATTTCGTAAAATATTTTGAGCAATATAAAGGTTGACTTATTTTTTCTTTAATTTTATAATCAGCTCCGTAAAAACTATGGTTGCTAAGCATTTTAGTTTGCTTTTTTTTAAATTTATAACCCACGAATTCCTATCAAAGTGGTAAATTCCTTTCAGTTCTGAAGAACAGCACGCTGAGGTACTGCTACAAGGGTACAGGCTGTCAGGGAAATCTGAGTTCTCCTCAGGCCATGGAGATCGGTCAGTGTTGTGTTGATGGTTTCTCCGGATCCTGGGGAAGTCAGACTAGTCCATTGGCTTGTTCACCTTGTAACACAGGTAGGACATAGTTTATAGATGACAACAGATGATCGGGCTAATAAACATACATGCATTTATTTAATTGTGCTTCTCTGGTTAAAAACCTGGAATGTGTGTGCTTCCTCACATTTCATTGTTAACAAACTATTAATTCCCATTCCGTGCTGCATTTTTTTCCCATTACCTTAAATGAAAGGACAACTCAACAATAATTTTGCAAATAACTTTTTAATAAGGGAGATAAGTAAAAAAGTGAGTTTTTTTGTAATTGCCTCCCATGCTTATTTTTTAAATTTTATAACGCAGCGTTGGGTCACAGTGTTTGGCACTCGGTTTTATGACAACCCAAAAATTTTAATCTATTTTAATATTAAATTACTCATTAAAAATTAATTAAAAGATTATCATATTCAATAAACGGGGAAATAACAGGCTTTAGAAGTAGAAATCAATCACCAGTCGAGTGATCACGGATGTTTTCAATCTTAGAGCTAACAAAAGACATCAGGAAGGGGCAGATAATTGACAAACTGTCACTGAGATTTACTGATCGTTTCAGTTTTATCAATTTTCAGCATTGTTATTAAATGACAATTAAAAATGAATGGAATTGAAGTAATTTAATATGTTACTTATAATTATTTTCAAATCGTGATTAATATGATTCATTAAATATGTAAATATTTTCTGAATTGAAATTTTTTGGTCCTTTCAGTAAAAAAAACATAATTACATATAGGGCCTAGATCTATATCCTATTGGGCTATTATCCTAGTTGTTAATTCATTAACCATGACAGATTTACCCATGTTTGTACTTATCTCATAGATAGAGCACCACAAAACACTTTCATGTCATACAGCCTAGAAAGTTAGAATATCACAAAGCTGTCTTATGTCATGGACACATAGATTTAGAGCATCACATTTTTTTTGCAGACAAAGCTGTTAAAGTCAACAACAATCTTGACTACGTCACCTGTGTTACATCTGGACCAAGCTGGTACAGAACATTTGACTCTCTACAGTACACCTATCAAACTAACTGTGGTGCTGGTCTCGTAGTCACACCTCAGATCAGGATTGATTCCGTCACTGACTGCGAACCAATGAACACATGTGCATGCTACAAGGTATTGTAATTAGAAACTTTATTTCAATTAATTAAATTGTATCCCTCATTTACATTTAATCCTGATGATGTGAATAAAATTAAAAAAACTTACCTTAAATGCATTATTTTCTGCATAAAATTTTGAAGTGCATATGCCTATATTTAAAGTACCTTTTAAAAAATTAACTTTTGAAGTTTTAAATAAAACCATGTATGTATATTTATTTGCAGATTGTTACAATTACTGTATATGGTAGCCCTACCTACACATACACATTGGATGGCCCAATCCTGACATCAACAGATGGTCAAACTACTGACAGTTACGATGCCTCTGCCCTCCCAGACAACACACCAACATCCATCAACAAAGGTATTTAAGTTTCTAGCTCATATATGCATTACATTTGTGTTAAGATTTATTCAACTTTGACTGCAGTATCTAATTTATATCAATTGAAAATGCAGTTTAAATACTGTTTTTTTTATAAAAAGAGTTTATTAACAATGTATTTCATGCTATGTTTAATAGGAAGTTTGATGATGAAGTATGATAAAGATTCAAAGGCTGTGTACCTTATGTTCAGTAATGGCATAAGTGTACGAACTGAAACTGATGGAACTTGCTCAATCACTCTTATGAAAAACTCACCACTCATTGCCAATATGGCTGGTGTCTGTGGTAATGCAAATGGCTATGTTGATGGTAAATAATTTTTCTTAATCTCTTTTAAACAATTTTTTTATCTCTATGCAATTTGTTTCATTTATTTTTATTCCAAGTCAAAAGCTGTGTTTTTTATGATAGAGAAGACACAGGATTGGTTAGTGCATTATTAAATGCTTTGAAATAGAGAAATTACATATAATGTGTATTCTCTATTCTCTAGATGAGTATGGTCTTCAAACACAAATGGGAGCTCAGCGTATATTTGATATTTACAAGAATACAGATCTACCAGTAAGTCACCTTAGTTAGTTTACATTTGTATTCATTTTTAAAACTGAAAAACTGTACTTATTTTATCATATATTATTGTAAACATTTTTCCAATGCAAATATATTTATGAAACTTTTGTTAATTTGTGATTGTGATGTATTTTAGTGTGGAAGAGGTCTCTCCAAGTGTCCAACACCTGAATTGACAACAAAGGCTGATCTTGCTTGTCAGCCATTGCTTCTCATTATGTACAGATACCATCCATTTGTGAGTATTAACAAATATATTTTTAAATATTATACTTGACATAACTATTAAAACTAATTAAAGAATCATGATCATTATGTAATATGTGATATCATTATGTTTGCAAAAAAAATCATAAAAAGATTCAATTGATGGCTCATGCAGGGGATGAAATCCATGTTTAAATTATTTATTTTTATTCATTTTGCAACACTATATAAAAGATTGTCAGTTATCAAGCAAACAATAAGAGGAGATAATTAGTGTAAAACAGTTTTTTTCTCAAAACAAAAACAGCATTTAAACAATTTTATCAATCAGTTGTTATAAAAACTTGTAAATAAACCACAAATAAATCTTGCCATTTGTGTTCTTTTTATTTAACAATCCTAGTCTGTCCATGTTGAGCTTATTTAATTTCATTTCTTCTTGAAACACCTATGAAATTTTTTTTTTAAATTATTTTAATATTTACCAGGTGCCTGTTGAAACCAGTATAGAAAATTGTCGTCAATCCTATTGTACTTCTTTTGCTGCTGGTGGAATTGAAGCTGCAACCAAAGCAGTTTGTAAAGCTCTCTCAGCTTACCACACATTGGGCACACTCGCTTCAGGGGAAGCTATTTCATGGAGATCCAAAAATCTTTGTCGTGAGTACTCATTTCTATCTATGATTCTCTTTATATTTACTATATATAAAATTTTATTAAGTAATCATATTTTACTATCTTCCACGGTGTAAAAGGAATTATGACTCCTGTTTCATTATGTATCAACCATGATTGTGACAATATGTTTTTAAGTTTTTATATTTGATTATTTTGGTTTTTATGTGTTACTTTTATTAATGGTTTTGTGTGTTCATTCTTTTAGCCAAGACCTGCAAACAACCTATGCAGTTTAATGGCCTCATCATTAACAAATGCCCACTTACCTGCGGAGCCTCACTCTACTCCTACACAAGAAGCACATGCCGTACTCAACCCTATGGGGGTTGCGAGTGTCCTGATGGCTTGGCCAAAATCAACAGCACTTGTGTTGCACCAGAGACTTGTCAGTGTAGGGGAGATGATGGTCGCTACTACAACAGTGGTGATGTCATTGAGTCCGGAGATCACTGCAAAACCTGGTAACATTTCGTTTATGATTAGCCACTTCAACTGTACATGGTGTTAGAGTGACATAAGTAATATTTGTTGAATAAAGTTTAATGGTGTATGATAAGGCTACACTAATTTTATGAAAACTCAACAACACTTCACCCCTCCATTCCCACTCTAAATGTATCAAACTTTGTGAATAACCCCTTAATTTTGATGTAACTTCAATAATAAAATCTCAGACAGTGGGCTTATTTTGTATCAAGCAAGTAGTGATGTTAAATTTTGGTAAATATTTGTGACAAATACATTTTTTCTTTACAGCAAATGTGGTTACCTTGGTCTATGGGATTGCACAGATAGTCCAGAAAAATGCTCATCAACTTGCATTGTTTTAAGAGGAAGCTATGTAAAGACATTTGATAACTACATGTATGGAATTCAAAACGCTTGCGGTGAAATGACTATTGCTTCAGTAAGTCTTCCATTTTATATATTCAGTAATCACTGCGATAAGTTAGCTTTATTCTCTTCTTTGATTGTTTAGTAATTCAATAACTATTTTAGAATTGATTGAAAATTAGAAGATTTCTGTTAATTTGTCGTTGTATATATATATATATATATATATATATATATATATAAGCTATAATTGTATTATATGTGTACATATATTCGCATATACTGTAGAGGTTTTCTGATTCAATTATTCTTTACATTTTTATTTTGTAGGGAGAAGGATTAAAGATTGTTTATGGTACACTTACAAGCACTCAGGATGAAAATGGTGAAACAATTACACCCTCTTATGTTTCAATTACTTACAAAAATATCACAAGTCGTTTGGACATTCACAAATCTGGTGCAGTAATGGAGAATGCATTTAGACCCAATGTTTACATCAGGTATTTTATGCTGCAATTATATCTTGTGGTGACATCTTGTTTATTATTTTAAAATTTATATTGCTTGAATCATTATATTTTGAAATTTTATATTGCTTGAATAGAATATTAGTTGTATATTATTTTTTTATCTGTTGAAAATGTTTGTTTATTAGGTGATCTTAAAGGCAGGCAAAAAAGCAAAAAAAAACTTTAAAATGAATCAAATGCTTCATTTAATTTTTTCAGACAAATTGCCAAAAATGCTTTTGCTTGTGATATTGATGGAGGCAAAATCCGTCTGCTGTCTTATCGAGATGGAAAATTGTACATCAAGCTGAAAATAAATATGTTTAGAGACAAAGTATGTACATTTAAACTAAGAGTTAACATTTAAAAGATCTATTACTAATTATTTTGAACACATGAATGTATTTTATTGAAAAGTTTTTAAACATTTACTCTGAAGAGAGTGTTTAGAATATTATAATACTGATTGATTATGCAGTTCCAATATCAAACTAACCATCTACGTCCAACAAATATTTTGTATTTTTAATACAATACATGAAGATTGTAGTTAAATTTGTTGTAAACTTTCTATGATGAATCTATAAATTGTCAATATTTGTTACACTGATGATGTTTTGAAAACTAATAACCCAAAAGAAACTATTCATTTTAACCAAAATAAGCAAATTTTAATTTGAGAAAGCAATAATTACTATCTTTTGTATTTCAGATAAGAGGTATCTGTGGTAACTTTGACAACAACAAAGACAATGATCTGATGTCCCCCTCTAATGCTATCATGGATGGACAGGCATTCGTTGAGATGTACACCACATGCAAGGAGGCTGTTTTTGCTGAAGTGACACAATCAACTCAGGTATTGTTTTTCATGTACATTTTGTTCAAGAATTGCAAACTTAGTATAATTAATTATTTAATTAGACATATTAATCTATTCAACTCAAAATGTTTAATTTATTTTTGCCTTAGGATCCCCGCTGTGCAGCTATCAATGATGTTCAGAAACCATCCAACGCCAATGTGAATAGTGACATGGCTGTCATGTTTTGTAACAATGCCCCAGATGATGCTACACGATGCCAAACACTGCAGGCTTTTTGTTATCAAGCTAATGTTAACTTCCAAGAAGTCTTCAGTAGTATTTCTGGAGCATGCTGTAAGTATTAATTAAACAGTCTTCATTAGTAGTGTTAGAGCATGCTAGAGCTCTAACAATTAAACCAACCTGTAGGTTATGTACAGACTTTACCACATAACCCTTTACAGAAGCATTTTATACTTTGCACTGTGATATGGATTTCTTTTCAGTTTGTATCCAACTCGTTTAAAACTAAATAATTAACATTTTTGATTTGTTTCTGAGATACGCTAATCATGAATGGTTCTTAAATCTTTTCTATAACAGCACAATTGTTTGAAAGCTTAAGTAAAAGTTCAGCTGGGTGAATTACTTTCCCACTAATTTATTTAAAACATCTTTTAGGTGTAGGCCTGGGATATTTTTATTTTATTAACCTTTCTCGCAATAACAGATTATGTGAAATATTTTGTTTTTCTGACCAGCTGATACCACATGCCAAAGAACAAAAGTGGATGTCTGTACTGCCAGTTGCTATGGAAGCATGTTCCGAGACTGTGAGCCAGAAACCATTTACACTTGTGGCTGTGCTGAAGGCTTATTTATGAATGACAAAGGAGTCTGTGTAACCAAAGCTGAATGTGGTTGCAAAGACTTCACAGCTCCAGACAAACTCTATGCTCAAGATGACAAATTCATGAGTGGATGTAGAAAATGGTATGTCTATTACTTTTTACATCAACTCATTTTGCTATATTTTGTTGCTATATTCAGCTTTATTGTACTGATAAACAAAACTTTAAAGCCATTTGAGAAAGTCTCATTCAAATGTGGTGTGCTAAGTATTCTAAAAATGAATTGTAATTATTATATACATGGGACAGAGTGGTCGGACTGTAGAGACTGCTAACTTGAAAGTCATAACTTTGAGCCCCAGGCTTGAGTCTGAAGGGCATCCTTGAATCCATCCATTAGGGAAATTATGCTGGCTGAACATAGTGTTGACTACACTATCCCCCTTGTTTGCCAATGTAATTGAAACAGATGAACTCTATCTGCCACATGTGTCATTGGTATGAACTGGGGAAAATAAGTGAGAGTAATTGTATATAGCTTATTGCTTGCACTAATTTGTTCTGTCAATTTTCTATAACAGTACCTGCTTGAACAGCACACTGTCATGTGACCAAAACTGTGAAGAAGTGATCTGTGCTAAATTACACATCTCTAAAAAAGATTTACTTGACAAGAACCCAGACCCCACATGTGCCAGACAGATCTGTCCCAAACCATACTACACAGAAAAAGGCTGTATCAATGTTGCAACTAGTTCACAGTCATGCTTCTGTGGAGATGGAGATGTTCAAACTCAAGTAATTTTATTGTAGTTTTAAAATTATAAACATTTTAAAAACAGACTATGAATATAAAATAAATTACTATTTACAAATGTGCTATTAATATTAAAAAAATATAGGGTTTAGCTAATTTATTATTATTATTTTTTTTACTAATTTAGACTGGACTCTGTGTCAAACATTGCCCTTGCTACAACAAAGGCACATACTACCCTCATGGTGCAAGCATTGTTACCAACTGCATTACACAGTAAGTACACATTTGTAAAACTCAGTGAATACTGCTGAGAAAAAACATTTGTTAAACATTTTCAGCTTATCCTATTTATAAAAGAATTAATTTATACAGACATCTATTGATTTTTAAAAAAAAATTATGGTTTTGGTTTTTTATTAAGAACTATTTTTCAAAGATTGTGAATTGTGATTATTCATAATTTATTGTGAAAGAAGACAATTTAAAAGAACTTTACATTAGCATTTAATCCTATATGTGCAGAATTGCTCTACTTGTTGTACCTTTTTTTAGATCTGGTTAGCTTAATTTTAACTGAAGCTCTCAAGCCAGATTTATTTTTGGGTATGTAAAAGTACAATTATTCAGTTTGTTATATATTGAAAATTTCGACTTTTTACTACAGAATTTGTAATGATGGTGTCTTAGAAACACAGGAAGGACGAACATCAACTTGCTCAGGTGAAAATTATTTTTCAGTTAGCTTGGTGAAGTTTTTTTTTATATATACTTCCTTAAATTTTGTTCCTATAAAGTGCTTAAAAAGAATATTTATATTTTTAATTGAAAGTAAGATCTTAGAATAACACTGAAGTATTTTATTTTAATAACAGGCACTTGCACAGTCTCTGGAGCATCCATGAAGCTAAAATCTTTTGACACCTCAACTCTCAGTGATTTCTCATTTGATTCTAAGTGTGAGATTATAATGTTTAAGACTGATGAAGACACTATAAAAATTAAACCAACAGAGTGCGGCTCATCACGTATGTATTTTTAATGTACTTTAGTCTTTATAAATTTAATGCCAACAGAATTTTGTCAATGTTGTTTATTGTGTTGCAGATTAATATAATATGTTACTATTCAATTTATTATATTTGACAGAACAAACTTGCTTGTACCAAGTGACATGGGAAACTTCATATATCAATGCACCAATCACCCTAAGATCTACTGAACCCAGCTCTGTTATGGTGGGAAACAAAGTATATCAAAACAATGTGGGAAACTTTATACATATCTTTGACAATGGCATTATCTTGACAATTACAACTCCAAATATGGCTTTAATATGGGATAAAGGTTCGCATTAGTTTCTTATTTTAAAATTTGTATTAAAAATATATATAATAAATATTTTTATATCATAAAATTGAAGTTAGTTTTCAGGCATGATTAATTTTATAAAATATGTTTAAACATTCATTGTAATTATCTGTCCGTTTATTTTACAGTATTGAATACAAATATTTGAGCACAGTTATTGTATTAGCTAACCAAACTCAGAAGGCATATACCTAAACAAAAACAGTCAGCTATAATCTTATGTAAACAGTCTATCAAATTTAATAGTTTAAATTTAACATAGTTTTTTTTTTTTTTAAATATATTTATTTATTACAGGAACATCACTGAGCATTGAAGTTGGGGGCAACTATTACAATAAAACAAAAGGGTTGTGTGGTAATTTCAACATGGATGCTCATGATGATAGCATTGGTAGTGACAATCTACCAAAAGACACATTGAGCAAACTTGCAAAGAGCTGGATAGCTAATCCAGATGAATGTACTATGACAGAAGATCAGACAGTTGTAACTTGTGAGGTGAGGAAATAATTTATTAAAACATACTTCTATGTTATCGATTTTTATAAAAATAAATTTAATTATTGATCAGATAATTGATGGTGGACTGGTTGTGTCCTAGAGGCCCGGGAAATTTTAAAAAGGATCTCCAACCCCAGATTGGAGTTTTCATTGTGCTTTTTTTCATCAAATCCTGAATTTTAGCCATGGTAGATTTATAAAGGAATGGACAAAAAAAATCAGAACCATCCTGCAGGCCCACCTGGTTTTTGCCTGCAGGTAGACAGGCAGGCCAGTCCAACCCTGGTTAACAAATCTTTTCCTTTTTAGTAACCTAAACATGCATTCCTTTTAATTAAAACTTCTTATAATGGATTGACGATAGAAGCATGTGGTTGTATATAAAACGTTTATTGGCCTTCATCTACATGATGGTAAAGAGAGAGGACGGAAGTGACGAGAGACAATTATTTATATACATGTAAGGGACATCACTCAAGATAACAGTATAAATATAATACTAATACAAGAAGAGTGAGTTCCCTTGACTTCACAAGTCTCACTATATTACATCCCTTTACCCTTAGTAAACACAACACATCTCTCAATAGAACAATTTACAGTATCCTAAAATCACCAATTATATTGTAACATGAACACTATGGTAGATTGCATCCTTACAAACAATGCACAATATGTTACAACATAATTAAAATACAAAACAATGATGTCAAAGTCCTTTTGACCTTTAAAATCATAGGTCTAACTTATTTGGGACTTTGATTGTCCTGCTTGACCTTCTCAGTGGCTTTTGATTTGGTGACTCAAGATTCTGACCATCTGGATTCTCTATCTCAGGAGGTCTAGGATCAAAATCATTAATTCCAGAATTTACATTTTCTGACTCCAGACTACTTGGTTCACTCATATCAACAGAACTTGGTTGTGGAACAAACTGAGTTGGTGTGAACTGTTCAGATTTGGTGGGATTGACAGATTCACACTTATTATCTGCACAAGTTATTTTTACTTTATAAGACACAGGTCCTGTACATTGAACAATTTGACCTGGTATCCATTTTTCCCTTCTCCCATAATTTCTCAGATACACATTGTCATTAACTCCAAAATCTCTTTCAATGCATGTTTTGTCATGATTTAATGGAACTATTTTTGAATTGGCATCTGGAAGTATTATGCTGTTATTCAGATCCTTGACTGACATAGATTTCTTTGATTGATCAATTTTCTCAGGTAATCTGATAGTGCTTTTTAGTAACCAAAAATACTGTTTAAAAGTAATATCCTGGACAATATCACTTTGCAACTGTGATCCAGTATTTGAAGTGGGTGTATTAAATGGCAAAAATCTTTTTTTTTTCCTTTTGATGTTACCCTTTTAGTTTCTGTAAGTGCTAATAATGTTAGCAAAGTTGTTTGATGATCACATTCCTTCTTACTAATGTATTCTCTTTAAAAGCATTTGAAATTGCCATATCACCATAATCATTTATTAAGTTATAAATACTTTGTTTAGGTAACTCTGACTGATAATGGACTGCATCTTCTCCATCTTTTAGACTTAATTCTATTTTTCTTATTTTATATGGCCTTAAGTCATCATTCACAGACTCTTCAGGCCAACCATTCTTACAGTACTCATATGCTTTTATTAAGCACTCATCTTTTTGTGTTTCTCTTTTAATATCATTCACATTTATATTGGAGTTATCCATGATAGTGAAGAGAACAAATACATCTTCTGGTACATAGCTAAGGCTTTGGTTTTTTAAAGGTAATCTACTAAGACTATCTGCACTATTCTCAGATCCAGGTTTGTATTTCAATTCATAATTGTATGCAGTTAGTGTGATAGCCCATCTTTGAATTCTTGGTGAGGCATGCTCAGGTAAGGGTTTGTTTTCTCGAAATAAACCTAGCAATGGTTTATGATCTGTAAAGATGGTGAACTTCCTACCAAACAGAAACTTATGAAATTTCTTAACACCAAAATGATGCCTAAGCCTTCCCTATCTAACTGAGAATAATTTTTCTCAGCCTGGTTCAAAGATCTACTGGCAAAAGCAATGGGTCTGTCACCCTTTTCATCTATGTGGGATAAGACTGCTCCTACACCATCTGGTGAAGCATCACATGTTAATATAAGTCTTTTCCCTGGGTCATAGTGAGTTAGTAAGGTGTCAGAAGACAAAGCTTCTTTTGCTGTATTAAAAGCAGCTTCTTGTTGTTTACCCCAGTGCCAAGTTGCATTTTTCTGCAGCAGCTTGTACAGTGGTGATAGTTTACCAGACAGATTCCCTATGAACTAGGCATAGTAATTTATCAAGCCCAAAAAAGCTCTTAGTTGTTGGGTATTTTCAGGTTTGGGTGCTTCTTTAATGGCTTTTGTTTTCTCAGGTTGAGGTCTGATACCTTGCTTGCTTAATATATAACCAAGAAAACTAATTTCTGTCAGCATGAATTGACATTTATCTTTGTTTATCTTTAAACCTTTTTCACCAACTATTTTCAAGACTTTACGTAGTGTTTTAAGATGTTCAGTGTCATTCTTACCAGTTATGTACACATTGTCAAAGTAAACACAAACATTTGGAATATCCCTAAAAATACTGTCCATGACAGCTTGGAAAATTCCAGGGCTAGATGATATGCCAAAACATAGTCTTTCATATTGGTAGAGTCCTTTATGTGTGTTTATTGTCGTATAGACTTTTGAATCTGGATGCAGTTCTAGTTGAGTGTAAGCATGACTAAAGTCTAATTCAGTGAATTTGTCTCCTCCTGCCAAATTCAAAGAAATTTCCTCAATGTTAGGAATAGGGTACCTATTTAGCTCTATTTGCTTATTCAGTGTAGCTTTATAGTCTCCACAAATTCTTATAGAACCATCCTTCTTTAACACTGGCACAATGGGCGTTGCCCAATCGGAATAGTCTACCTTCTTTATGATGCCATTAGATTCCAATCTACTTAGCTCATTTTCAATTTTATCCCTCATTGCATAAGGTGGAACTCTAGCTTTGCAGTATCTTGGATTTGTGTCTTTAATGCTTAACTTCACTGTTCTATCATTTAGTAATCCAGAATTACCAAAAACACATTTATTTTCAGATATAACTTTATCTATTGAAGTAAGACTAGATTCTCTTGCATTGTTCAATGAACATATACTCTCCCAATTTAACTTAAGATCAACTAACCAGTTCCTACCTAGTAATGGTGGTCCATTTCCTTCAACCACAAGAAGAGGAAGTTTAACACTTTGACCATTATAACTTACATGAACCATACACTCTCCTATTACCGGAACATTGTCACCAGTGTATGTTGTTAGACACTTGTGACATGGTTGTAGAGGCACTGATTTTCCTGTGACAGCATCAAAGTCCTTCTTTGTGATGACTGTTAGAGATGCTCCAGTGTCAAGTTGGAAGCTGATGCTCTTACCGTTGATATTAACTAGTACATTGATGGGAGCATGACTTATTGATTTCACAGAGAACAGGCTGAAATCCGGCTGCGAATCAGTTTGAGCATTTTCACAGGTAGAGTGGTTCATTGGTTGGGTTAGGTAGTCTTGGTGAGAGTTAACATAGTGCTGCCTTTGGTTGCGGTACTGTCTTGACTGGCTAGATTTAGCAACAGACGAAGACTTTGCAAAGCAGGCCTTAGCAATGTGACCTTGCCTACTGCACTTATAACAAGTTGCTGACTTGAACTTGCATTGATGAGATGCATGGGGACCTTTGCATCGATGACATTTTTGATAATTATTACTAGATTTAGATCTAGGCTTTGAACGTGCAGGATGTTTAGCATAAGTTGAAATGCTCTGATGGAGTTGGTGTTTGTTGACTAACCTGCTGTTTACTGCATGGATCTCTGAAGGCGTTAGAGATTTTGCCGCATCTGATGACTGCTGGAATGAAGTTGCTAGTTGAATTGCTTTTTCTAATGTTAGATCTGACTCGAGCAGCAACTTTCTTTGAACATCAGGACTGTTTACACCTGTCACAAACTTTTCACATAGTCTGTCAGACAGCGTGTCTCCGAATTCACAAAATTCACTTAAATTACGTAAAGCAGCAACATATTCTGATATTGACTCGTTTGGTCGACGAGTCCTACCGTCAAATCTAGCTCGACATAGAAACTTTGATGGGGTAGGCGCATGGTGGTCTGTTAGCAATTTGCTCAGCTCGTTAAAGCTCTTGGTAGTTAGACTAGCTGGTGCGCATAAGTCCTTTAGTAGCCTAAATTGTTGAGGCCCTATGACTGTTAACAAAACAGCTCTCTTTTTGGCTTCTATCGTCACGTCGTTAGCTTCAAGGTAAAAGCTTAACCTATCTAGATAATCATGAATGGTTTCATCATTCGAATCAAATTCTTTTATTTGGCCATACAGCGCCATTATTCTAGAAATACTTAGCCAATATGCCATATGCTCTAGCAAACCTCTTTTTGAGTAAGTAGGTGCTCTTTCTAGTGGATCATTTATCCTTGTCGCCAGATATAATGGATTGACGATAGAAGCATGTGGTTGTATATAAAACGTTTATTGGCCTTCATCTACATGATGGTAAAGAGAGAGGACGGAAGTGACGAGAGACAATTATTTATATACATGTAAGGGACATCACTCAAGATAACAGTATAAATATAATACTAATACAAGAAGAGTGAGTTCCCTTGACTTCACAAGTCTCACTATATTACACTTCTAATGCCTAATACCTCATTTAAAATTGTCAATGATTTTCTATCAAACTTTAACTGTGAACTAGTCTATTTCACTGCCTGAAACATACTTGTTGTATGGGGTGAGGACAGAATTACAACACTAAAACAAGGCAGACAACTAAAAATATATTCAATTATATAATGAAGATGAAAAATGACCACTTGACTTAGTTAACACTATCAGACAGAATGAAGAAAAAAACAAAAGACCATAAGTTATACATCAAGACATCAAATGTTTATCTAGACAAAAATCTGAGGTTTGACTGCAAGGCTTATAGATGTGTATCTGGTTTGTATATAAAATTGTACATTGTTTATCTCCAAATTTGTTTTCATCTATTAGGGATCACCTCGTGAAGCATGGGCACGTAAAGCCTGTCTGATCATTTTGGAAGGTGAAGCTTTTGCTCAGTGTAGAAAACAAGGGGGAGCACTCAGCTTTTATCAAAACTGTTTGGTGCAATCCTGCGCGTATGTATAATCACTACTAACGCCTATAAAAATTGCTTATTTTCTATATTTTCTTTTCCACAATAAATGAAACTGTATTCAAACCATTTCAAGTTCATTAAAAATTCTTTCTCTTATATACTTTTTCTTAATGGAACTACTTTTAGCATTGTCTTCTTTCTATACAATGGCCAGCTGTGGATTTCAGACACCATCCTACTTTACAGTATCATTATAAAGACACACGTCTAATACTTGCATACTTCATGAATTCATTATTCTTGCAGTGGCTGGGATTTTAAGCCTTTGTATGGCAACTCATAATGCTTAGGGGGCTATTCAATAAAAATATATTCAACAATTTATTAAAAATTTCATTTTCATTTCTTTAGCTGTGATTTGGGTGGTGATTGTGAATGCTACTGCGAGGCTGTAGCTGAGTATGCAGCATTCTGTAACAGAATCAATGCACCAGCTCGTTGGAGAAACCAAAAGAATTGCCGTATGTTACACAACTTTGTCCCATTTTAAAGCTGCTAATTTTATAATTTAATAGTAAAGCGTACAAACTTTTATCAAAATAAAACGTATGAAGCATTTATTTTAAATACTTTAATTTTACAGCAATACAGTGTGAAGGTGGAACTCAGTACGATGCTTGTGGTAGCACATGCCCTGAGACATGTCAAAAACCAAGTAACACAACAGAGAGCATCTGTGAAGCTCTCAACTGTCAAGAAGGTTGCTACTGTCCTCCAGGCTATGTACGATCAAGTCAGTAAAACTTAATAATATCATAGAGTTCTATTGTTGTTCTCTTTCTGTATCACAGAGTGAACATTATTTAATTTTATTTTGTAGCTTTACATATTTTTTTGGGGATTATTCATCCTTTTTTTACATTTAACATTATTTTAAACTATCTTATGATGTTTAAAATAAATTTAAGCTGATCAAATAAAACTAAGAATTATCTTTGAACATGAGAAAAACTAAAGGTAACAGTATGGGAAAAAAATAATTTTTTTTTACACAGATCCAGATGACTTGGAATCATCCACTTGTATTAAAAAAACTGAGTGTCCATGTGTTGATGAAAAAGGCAGAACAATTCCACAAGGGGAGTCTGTAAAACTCTACTGCCAAGATTGGTAAGATAACATCCAAGGCTTTAGAGATTCCAATCAAATAGGGCTATAACTTTGTTTCTAACCATGCTAGTATTGATATACTGCCTACACTTATTTTTTTGTTTTAAAACAATAAAATTTAGAAACACAATTCTATTGTACAGCTTTCTTTTCAATAATTAGTACAAATAAAAAAATACAAAAAATGCTTACCATTTCTGTGATTATTTAACAGTAACTGCAAAGATGGAGAACTCATATGCACTGGAGATCCATGCAAAGATGAATGTAGTGATAATGAATTCAGGTGCAATGACGGTCATTGTTTCAATAAATTGCTCAAATGCAATGGAAAACCTGATTGTAGAGATGGTGCTGATGAATTTGGCTGTGAAGGTATGGCTTAGAAAATTGTTTACATTTTGTTTTAAATTAATAAATTATTATAGAGGTTTGTAACCATTAGAAGACGCAAGCATTTTTTGTAAAATAAAAAATGACAGATGTAAATAGTTTCAACTAATTTAGAATACATATTTTTACTTAGGTTCATAATTAACTTTGAATATAACATTGTATAATTTTATAATATAACATACAAGCGATCTTTACTTTACTCAGGAGAAAAATGCCAAGGATTTCCTTGCAAAAATGGACAATGTGTGGGAAATAATACACTTTGCAATGGAATCTCAGATTGCATGGATTCATCTGATGAAACTGACTGTGGTAAGAATTTACTTTATGGTATATTGCTTTATTCAATTTTATGGAAATAATTAAAGTGAGAGAACAAAAAGCATTTTAAAAACTAAGTTTAATATAGAATTTGTACACTTATACACTGTTATCCTTTGAATGAAAGGGCATATTATAATAAAGTTTACTTTCTTTTCAAGTTAATATTATTGTATTATAAATTTTTTTCTTATTAAATTTTTGTTTTACTGTGTTTTTTTAGATATATCATCTTTCACTTTCAAAATGAAGATCTACATTAATGTTTATATATTTTTGTAGACATTGTTTGTGATGAGGGAAAATTCAAATGTAATCAGAGCAACTATTGCATTGACAAGGACTCTGTTTGTGATTCATATTTTGACTGCTGGTATGGTGAAGATGAAAAGGATTGTCAAAGTAAGACATTTATAGCTTATTATCTGCAAAATGCTTAATGAATATTTTTTTTAAACTTTCAATTAATTAAAATACATTATTATGAAGTTATCCCTATTTGCAATATTTTTTTCTGCAGTCTGTCCACACAATGAAACACATTGTAACCAAACCTACTGCATACCTAAAGACTACCACTGTGATGGTCATGATGACTGTGGTGATGGATCTGATGAAATGGGTTGCAGTAAGTTGCACTTAACCTTTAGTCAAAGTAGATGTATCAAAAGTTATTTTGATCTTAAATTGTACATATTTTTTTAAAAATGTGTTTAGATAAATATTTACTTGTAACAATTATAAATGAAAATATAAAGTTTCATTTTAAAATTTTTAACTTTCTTTTCAGCAACTCCATTCACGACAACAGAAACTGAAAGTAAAATATAACTTTTGTTTTTTTATCTGTATAATGTAAAGATACTTTTAAAAGTATTTACTTCTTTATTTATTTCTATATCTATGTAGGCCTATATTTTCACCTCTTTATGCATTAATTTTCTTACATTTTAACACTTAGGCTTAATTTAGATCAGCAGCACCTAAGAATGCAAGTAATTGTAAGAAATGTTAAGACAATGAGACTGACATTTTAAAATGCCAAGATATATTTCTTTATTGCTGTTTGTAAAATAAAGGCTGGTGGGTTTTTTCTGGGAGTTGATTAATTTTATGCTTGAATAAATTAAAAAAACTACACCACTATTTTTAAACTTCTGCTTGAATAAATCTCACCTTATACTTCTGTATATTATGTAAAGTCTTAAACCTTCAAGTACAAAATTATTTATTTGTTTTTTTTTATGGTTTTCAATTTCAATGTGCATTCTTTTCACTAGAATGCCAGCATACATTGAAGAGATTTACCCAGCCATCAGAAGATCTTAAGATAAAGACAGTGCCAGAAGATGGTTTTGCTCCTAACATTTTTAGTCCAACTGGTTGGAAACCGCAAAATGTTGTTGATTTGGTTATTGAAATACAAAGTGGAGTGACCCCAGTCCTCTATGAAATAGGCTTTAAAGTTCTAGATGGTGTTGGTAAAAATTTGACTGTGAGAATAACCAACATTGCTGGCAATTCAATCATTGAAGTAAGTTCATTTATGTTTATCCTTTGGCATGCTCAGTCAATATATTTGATACATTAAATGTTCTGGGTATTCTTGATTTGTATTTGGTTTTAGCCATAAGTGTATGTGTACATTATAACTCAATTTACTAAAATGCACTAACTTTTTATTTTTCAATGTCACACACTTTTTTTTTTTTTTGGTTTTTTTTTTTTGCAGAACCGTCTAATAACACAAAGTCCAATGGACTTCAATGGGGTGTATAAGGCTGAGGCTAATATAATAACAATAACAACACAAGCTACAATCGCATCAACCTACATAGATGTTTGCATGGAGTCAATTGGTAAAAAAAATTCTTTATTATTCCTTTTTTAAAAATGTATTTCAACCTAAATTAAAAAGAAGTGTATCAATTTTTCTTCAAGATTTTTCTATATCCCAACATGTTAGCTTAATCATTGTTTTTAAAAAGATAACTCACCAAGCTTTATGTTTTTTTAGTGCCTTCATCAACCCCATATTCTTCAACTCCAACCACCCCACAAGGTAAATAATTGAAACAATTTATAGTGCTATAAATAGATTGTTAGGACAATACATGTGTGAATACTTTGTATAGATTATTTACTTATTAAAAAAATTTCAAAATAGAAACCACCAATTTAATTTAATTTAATTTACAAGTAAATTTGCTAAAATTAGAATGCTATAAAAAGCCTTTTTCACTTTCATTTTTTTTACAGAGTGTGCAAAAGATTTCACAACTTTGACCTCCTCATATTTTGGACCCATCTCCAGTAGCTCCAATGTTTTTAAGCCATCTGACAGCAACAATTTAGAAATTCAAGTTTCATTTGGGACAAAACCAAATGTTGAACAAATAAGTGTTCAAAGTATAGAGTTCAGTTTAACTGGGAATTATGAATCTTTCTCAGTTGCTATCAAATACAAAGATGGAAGTTTAGTTACTAGTCAGGTACTATTGTTAAGTCTTCATGGAATTACATCAAGCCACTGATGTCTTATTTATTTTTTATTTCAACCCTTTTTTTTCTAGTGTAGCTTAGAAATTATTACTTCATTCAGCTGACAAAATACATCTTTAAAAAAATGTCAAACATTCCCATTTTATTTTTATAGGTTGATGCACCAAGCTCAGATGTGACTTTCAGACCTGTTAATCCCAACAACATTCAAGATATAAAATTCACCTTTGAACTCACTCAAGCTACTCCAGGAGCTGAAGTTATTTATAAGGGAGCAGAGGGCTGTGTTAAAGGTTTGATTATTTGCTGATCTTAAAATCTAGTTTAACCAAGTTCCCGGGGAGGAGGCTCAAGACATTGGTCTATCTCTTAGAAATTTTTTAAAACTTAACTAATTCCTTGTATTTTGTCTAAGAATTATTACCTCTTGATTCAAGTCAACTAAATATAACTATTTTGTGTCTAAGGTTAATAATTGTTTTTGTGTAAACATTAAAGATAGAGCATTCTATTGCTAACCCAATAGAATAGATTAACCTATGTTCTGAATGAGTCTTCATGCTATGTACCTGACAATGTAAGTATAAAGAGCAGATAGCATATGTAATAGCTGTGGTTCTTTTGTCATCACAACAGAAAAAAAAAATCATGACGTGTTTGTTTAAAATTAGTTACTAGTTTACACATGTCTACAAATTATTTTTCAGTGGGAAACTGTTCACAAGGCTATTGCAATGGTCAATGTTTAGACAACTATTTGAACCTTTGTGAATCTCCATGTCCACCAAGTGAATGCTGTAAGTGAATGATAAAATATAAAGTCTAAATTATTGATTTGTTACAGATTTACATTTAGCATGTTTACCATCATGTTAAAAGTTTGTAAAACTTGAGCTAGCCACAGTGAGATTTACTTGTATTAAATTCCTTAGTGTCCCTAACAACTTATGTGTCAATGTGTGCTGATTAAATGCCAGTGCTAACTGGTATGTTGTTTTGTTAAAGAAATAGATGTTGGATGGTCACCTCTAGCATATACATCCTGATCATATTCTCCCTTTTTAGTACCATTTGGCATTATTTACCAGTTGAAAAAAAGCTCTCTACAATTGTTAAAACTTAACTGTTTATTTTAAAGAACAATATTCAATAACATTTTCAAATCCACATTATCCTGTACCATTTTTGTAGAAAACACTAAAATATTTTAGCAAAAACTTAAATTGTAACTTCACATTACTTACAATAAATCTTAAATGAACTAAAAGGCATTTTTGATATTAAAACTAAATTTAATTTGAGTTTTAAAAAACCACAATAGAGATTTTAAGTTTTACCTTATGATCCTGAATCTTTTTTTTTTTATTTTCTTTGATTATTTGTTTTCCTTTTGTAAAAAATGCATTGTCAGTAAATATTCTCTTCAGTCACAACACCTAACAGAACAACTGAAACAATTATTACACCTACACCTGAGTCACATAGCACACCTGGACCAACAAGCACACCAGGATCACCAAGCACACCAGGATCACCAAGCACACCAGGATCACCAAGCACACCAGGATCACCAAGCACACCAGGATCATCAAGCACACCAAGATACCCTAGCACTACTCCTTGCGCTGAAGTAATAATTCCACAGGATAAACTTGTGACAGTTACACCAGTTTTTGACAATTCTCTAGCTATTTCCAAACAACAGCTTGTTATTCTGAAAGCTGAAAATGAATCATCACTGCTTGATGTAAATCCTAATGGGCCAAATGCACAAGAAACTGTCATTTCCATCCCATATACCCAGGTAATTAACCATTTCTTTATACACATCCAGGGTTTCTTTCAGGTCAATGGTAACCATGCCCCGGGGGAGGATAGCACTGCCCCACCCCCTCCTCCTGATAGAGATGCTTGAAATAATTTCAGACACAATCCATTTTATTACTTTAAGAAACGCTGAGCACAGTTATTTACCAATTTGAAAATTAAATTAAATGACACAAATTTAGCTAATAATTCCTAATTGTTATCAATATAATACACAGTAATAAAGAGACATTTATTGTATAGTAGTAATGTTTGTATATTCAATTACTTTAAATTATAAATATGTTCATTAAAATCAGCATAATGGTATTGCTTTAATATTTTTTTAAATTTTGGCATTATACTCATGTCTTAAATTATATACATTTTTTTCAGTCTAAGGAATTTATAAATTCAACCGGACGTTATGCAACTGTTATCTATAAAAATGGTAAGGCTATTTTTATTCACTTTCTGTGTTAATTCTTACCTTTTATATTTTTAAAAACTAAAGTGCTAAATATTATTTATTGTATATTTGTAGATTTAATTTTCCCTGATTTTAATTCTAATAATAGTTGCACTGTTCTTAGTCACTATTTTGAATTATAAAACCATTTTAGTTAATAATATTACTTTATTCTTTAGATCAAGACTATGAAGCAAAATTAGAGACTTTCATTGGTAAGATAAGCGTTTCTATTAAATTTGAAACATTTATTTAAAAAAAAATATTTAAAAACTATTTTATATTAAATTAGGCTATAGGCTTCATTTTCTCTATTATTTACTTAATATGGCTGTCTATCCAGCTCTCTAACTGACTTATCTTGACTATTTATCAGAGAATAATTTGGGGAAAGGGTGCTTGCCCTATGTATGTTTTAAGATATTTAACAAATTGGCTCCAGCTTAAATGTTTAGGAAAATTGTTGTCAGTGCATAAGCTGTATACCACAAAACAACAAATTGTATCAATTATTTGGTTGGCCTTAATATGCACAAGCTAGTTGCCTATGATGTTTGCTTTCTAAAGCAGTTACCTTATGGGTGGGTCATAGACTATTTAGTTTCTTCTGTCAAGGGTGGGGGGAAGGGATGAATACATATAAGAAAAGAAGCTCTACATACAGAAATTGCTGGAATTTTAATTATTTGTCTCTATAGACACTAAAAAATAGTATATGTGAGTGTTTGTGTGGATGTATTTTTAAGCAGATACATTTAATACATTAAATTCATTTATTCATGAATAAAAATGTTTATAACTTTTAAAATTAACTATACTTGTATATATATATATATATATATATATATATATATATATATATATATATATATATATATATATATATATATATATATATATATATATAATTTGTTTGTGTTATATTTGTATTCATCATAGTAATATTTAATAATGGATAATTTTTACTTCATTGTGGAGCATTATCACAAATAATCAGTCCAAAAAAAACATCAATCATGTTTATTGTTCAAATTATTTTAATCATGAGAAAAATCCTTTATAACCATTTAAATTATGTTTAGACTTGACAGACGGTGTTCCATACCAATATGAAGATTCTACTATTGTGAGTTTTGTGGTAAACCCAGATGAAGGCGTACAGCTTCCTCCCAATACAAGGACGTACAATTTAGTTGTGAGTTTTTTATTAGTAAATATATAAATAAATAATTTACACACATATTTTATGTATTTGTATTTTTTAATCTAAAAATGAATACATATATTTATGGAATCAATCACTCTTAATTTATTAATTTTTATACATATGCCCATATAGAAAATAACATTGTGTTTTTGATGATTAATATTTTAAAACAATTTCAGAATGTAAATAGTGTTGTTATCAGCACACTGAATGAATTTGTGTTTGCCTTTACAAATACGGATACACCAGTTCAAGTTGTTAAATGTACAGGTATGCTTGTTTAAAAAATAATCTACAGTATTTAAAAATTTACAGTCAAGATAAAATAAATTATCTAATGTCTCTTGGGGTCTTATGGCAACTTAATTTATAAATTTAAACTTATTATATACATATGAATACTTACAAAAAAGCTAAGCTGTTATTTTTCTTGTTTTATAATGTAATGGAAAACTATTTCATTCAACTAGGTTATGTTTATTTTTGATGACATAACTCAGTATTATTGAAAAGCATGCTATGTCAAACAATGGTCTTATGTGGGGAAATAATTGTTTTTAAAAGTTTAAAGAAATGTTGGATTTGAAGATTTAATTTAACATCTAACCTCGAAAAATAATCATTTTAAAAAGGTTTAAAAAGTTTTATAATCGAATAGAAATCATTTCATAACTAATTAATATACTATCTCATAAATTGCCCTTATTTGCTAATTTTAAAAAATCTAACCCAATCTGGAACTTTAAATACAAATTTCTTTACCAAACTGTTATTTTATTTATAAATTATACGTTTCTTTATTTATTTCCCTGACTTTATTACACATACTAAAAGAAGCTTTGATTGAAATGTGAAATAAAATTATTTTAAAAAGTTTAAAGTAATACTAACTTAAGTCATGAAACTTCTTTGGTAACAATTATACATCTAGAAAATGCTGAACATAAAAATTTGTTAAACTTTGATTTAAAATGACCTAAATTGTCACAAAAATATAGAATTTAAAAATTTTAAATTTAAAAATTAGGATAGTACATTTTTAAAATTAACAATTTAAAACAAATAAACCAGGAGTGATCTCCCCTAAACTTTCTCGAATATTCTAATATAACACTACGGGGGATGGCAACTCGGGTCATAGACAATATATTACAACATGTAATTTAATAAATGTACAAGATGAAACAAGTTTAGCTTCAAATAAGGGGTGACAAGACCAAATCTTAATTAACAACACCTATTTGACTACAGGACATGTATAGTTTAGGTAGCATCTAATAAATATCTAAATATGTTAAAGATAAAAATAAAACACCTAATCTTAAAAAAACAAATAACATACTGATTTAATGAAAACATTCAGCAATTGGTTCGTCTAAATGTAATTTACTTATGGCTTATGTTTTGCAATACTTAATATCAATCTAAACATCAAGGAGATCTACATTTGCAAAATAAAAGAATTCAGTTATCAGCTATGAATTCCTAGTTTCCAATTTCTTTATAAAATACTTCTTACACTTCAAGACTAAAAGTCATAACAATTTTATAAGAAACAAAATACACTTTAAAAAAATTAAGGGAATACTAAATATTAAGTAAAACAACTATAATCCAAAATTTAAAATTAAGCTTTGATCATTCACACTAAAAACAAATTCCTTTTTAAAACTCAGAACCCACAAGCACACCAGGATCACCAAGCACACCAAGATCACCAAGTACAACTGGATCACCAAGCACACCTGGATCACCAAGCACAACTGGATCACCAAGCACACCAGGATCACCAAGCACACCTCAAACACCAAGTACACCTAGATCACCAAGCACACCAGGATCACCAAGCACACCAGGATCACCAAGCACACCTGGATCACCAAGCACACCTGGATCACCAAGCACACCTGGATCACCTAGCACAACTGGATCACCAAGCACACCAGGATCACCAAGCACACCTCAAACACCAAGTACACCTAGATCACCAAGCACACCAGGATCACCAAGCACACCAGGATCGCCAAGCACACCTGGATCACCAAGCACACCTGGATCACCAAGCACACCTCAATCACCAAGCACACCAGAATCACCAAGCACACCAAGATCTCCTAGCACACCTGGATCACCAAGCACACCTGGTTCACCTAGCACACCAGGATCACCAAGCACACCAGGATCACCAAGCACACCAGGATCTCCAAGCACACCTGTGTCACCAAGCACACCTGGATCACCAAGTACTCCTGGATCACCAAGCACACCAGGATCACCAAGCACACCAGGATCACCAAGCACACCAGGATCTCCAAGCACACCTGTGTCACCAAGCACACCTGGTTCACCAAGCACACCAGGATCACCAAGCACACCTGGATCACCAAGTACTCCTGGATCACCAAGCACACCAGGATCACCAAGCACACCTGGATCACCAAGCACACCTGGTTCACCAAGCACACCAGGATCACCAAGCACACCAGGATCACCAAGCTCACCAGGATCACCAAGCACACCTGGATCACCAAGCACACCAGGATCACCAAGCACACCAGGATCACCAAGCACTCCTGGATCACCAAGCACACCTCAATCACCAAGCACACCAGAATCACCAAGCACACCTGGATCACCAAGCACACCTAGATCACCAAGCACACCAGGATCACCAAGCACACCTATATCACCAAGCACACCTCAATCACCAAGCACACCAGGAACACCAAGCACACCAGGAACACCAAGCACACCTGGATCACCAAGCACACCTAGATCACCAAGCACACCAGGATCACCAAGCACACCAGGATCACCAAGCACACCTGGATCACCAAGCACACCTCAATCACCAAGCACACCTCGATCACCAAGCACACCTCAATCACCAAGCACACCTAGATCACCAAGCACACCTCAATCACCAAGCACACCAGGATCACCAAGCACACCAGGATCACCAAGCACACCTGGATCACCAAGCACACCTGGATCACCAAGCACACCAGGATCACCAAGCACACCTAGATCACCTAGCACACCTGGATCACCAAGCACACCAGGATCACCAAGCTCACCTGTGTCACCAAGCACTCCTGGATCACCAAGTACTCCTGGATCCCCAAGCACACCAGGATCACCAAGCACACCAGGATCACCAAGCACACCTAGATCACCAAGCACACCAGGATCACCAAGCACACCTAGATCACCAAGCACACCTGGATCACCAAGCACACCTGGATCACCAAGCACACCTCAATCACCAAGCACACCTGGATCACCAAGCACACCTAGATCACCAAGCACACCAGGATCACCAAGCACACCTGAATCACCAAGCACACCAGGATCACCAAGCACACCAGGATCACCAAGCTCACCTGGTTCACCTAGCACACCTGGATCACCAAGCACACCAGGATCACCAAGCACACCAGGATCACTAAGCACTCCTGGATCACCAAGCACACCTCAATCACCAAGCACACCAGAATCACCAAGCACACCAGAATCACCAAGCACACCTGGATCACCAAGCACACCTAGATCACCAAGCACACCAGGATCACCAAGCACACCAGGATCACCAAGCACACCCGGATCACCAAGCACACCTCAATCACCAAGCACAACTGGATCACCAAGCACACCTCAATCACCAAGCACACCAGGATCACCAAGCACACCAGGATCACCAAGCACACCAGGATCACCAAGCACACCTGGATCACCAAGCACACCTGGATCACCAAGCACACCAGGATCACCAAGCACAAAAGGATCACCAAGCACACCTGGATCACCAAGCACTCCTGGATCACCAAGCACACCTGGATCACCAAGCACACCTGCATCACCAAGTACACCAGCATCACCAAGCACACCTGGATCACCAAGCACACCTGGATCACCAAGCACACCTGAATCACCAAGCACACCAGGATCACCAAGCACACCAGGATCACCAAGCACACCTAGATCACCTAGCACACCTGGATCACCAAGCACACCTGGATCACCAAGCACACCAGAATCACCAAGCACACCTAGATCACCAAGCACACCTAGATCACCAAGCACTCCTGGATCACCAAGCACACCTGGTTCACCTAGCACACCTGCATCACCAAGCACACCAGGATCACCAAGCACACCCGGATCACCAAGCACACCTAGATCACCAAGCACACCTCGATCACCTAGCACACCAGGATCACCAAGCACACCAGGATCACCAAGCACACCAGGATCACCAAGCACACCAGGATCACCAAGCACACCTAGATCACCAAGCACACCTAGATCACCAAGCACACCAGGATCACCAAGCACACCAGGATCACCAAGCACTCCTGGATCACCAAGCACACCTCAATCACCAAGCACACCAGAATCACCAAGCACACCAGAATCAGCAAGCACACCTGGATCACCAAGCACACCTAGATCATCAAGCACACCAGGATCACCGAGCACACCTGGATCACCAAGCACACCTGGATCACCAAGCACACCAGGATCACCAAGCACACCTGGATCACCAAGTACTCCTGGATCACCAAGCACACCTGGATCTCCAAGCACACCTGCATCACCAAGTACACCAGGATCACCAAGCACACCTGGATCACCAAGCACACCTGGATCACCAAGCACACCTGAATCACCAAGCACACCAGGATCACCAAGCACACCAGGATCACCAAGCACACCTAGATCACCTAGCACACCTGGATCACCAAGCACACCTGGATCACCAAGTACACCAGAATCACCAAGCACACCTAGATCACCAAGCACACCTAGATCACCAAGCACTCCTGGATCACCAAGCACACCTGGATCACCAAGTACTCCTGGATCACCAAGCACACCTGGATCACCAAGCACACCTGCATCACCAAGTACACCAGGATCACCAAGCACACCTGGATCACCAAGCACACCTGGATCACCAAGCACACCTGAATCACCAAGCACACCAGGATCACCAAGCACACCAGGATCATCAAGCACACCTAGATCACCTAGCACACCTGGATCACCAAGCACACCTGGATCACCAAGCACACCAGAATCACCAAGCACACCTAGATCACCAAGCACACCTAGATCACCAAGCACTCCAGGATCACCAAGCACACCCGGATCACCAAGCACACCTGGATCACCAAGCACACCTAGATCACCAAGCACACCTAGATCACCAAGCACACCTGGATCACCAAGCACACCTGGATCACCAAGCACACCAGGATCACCAAGCACACCTAGATCACCAAGCACTCCTGGATCACCAAGCTCACCAGGATCACCAAGCACACCTGGATCACCAAGTACACCTAGATCACCAAGCACACCTCAATCACCAAGCACACCAGGATCACCAAGCACACCTAGATCACCAAGCACACCAGGATCACCAAGCACACCTGGATCACCAAGCACACCTGGATCACCAAGCACACCTGAATCACCAAGCACACCAGAATCACCAAGCACACCAGGATCACCAAGCACACCTAGATCACCTAGCACACCTGGATCACCAAGCACACCTGGATCACCAAGCACACCAGAATCACCAAGCACACCTAGATCACCAAGCACACCTAGATCACCAAGCACTCCTGGATCACCAAGCACACCTGGTTCACCTAGCACACCTGCATCACCAAGCACACCAGGATCACCAAGCACACCCGGATCACCAAGCACACCTGGATCACCAAGCACACCTAGATCACCAAGCACACCTCGATCACCTAGCACACCAGGATCACCAAGCACACCAGGATCACCAAGCACACCAGGATCACCAAGCACACCAGGATCACCAAGCACACCTAGATCACCAAGCACACCTAGATCACCAAGCACACCAGGATCACCAAGCACACCTAGATCACCAAGCACTCCTGGATCACCAAGCACACCTCAATCACCAAGCACACCAGAATCACCAAGCACACCAGAATCAGCAAGCACACCTGTATCACCAAGCACACCTAGATCACCAAGCACACCAGGATCACCGAGCACACCTGGATCACCAAGCACACCTGGATCACCAAGCACACCAGGATCACCAAGCACACCAGGATCACCAAGCACACCTGGATCACCAAGTACTCCTGGATCACCAAGCACACCTGGATCTCCAAGCACACCAGGATCACCAAGCACACCAGGATCACCAAGCACACCTAGATCACCTAGCACACCTGGATCACCAAGCACACCTGGATCACCAAGCACACCAGAATCACCAAGCACACCTAGATCACCAAGCACACCTAGATCACCAAGCACTCCTGGATCACCAAGCACACCTGGATCACCAAGTACTCCTGGATCACCAAGCACACCTGGATCACCAAGCACACCTGCATCACCAAGTACACCAGGATCACCAAGCACACCTGGATCACCAAGCACGCCTGGATCACCAAGCACACCTGAATCACCAAGCACACCAGGATCACCAAGCACACCAGGATCATCAAGCACACCTAGATCACCTAGCACACCTGGATCACCAAGCACACCTGGATCACCAAGCACACCAGAATCACCAAGCACACCTAGATCACCAAGCACACCTAGATCACCAAGCACTCCTGGATCACCAAGCACACCTGGTTCACCTAGCACACCTGCATCACCAAGCACACCAGGATCACCAAGCACACCCGGATCACCAAGCACACCTGGATCACCAAGCACACCTAGATCACCAAGCACACCTAGATCACCAAGCACACCAGGATCACCAAGCACACCAGGATCACCAAGCACACCTGGATCTCCAAGCACACCTGCATCACCAAGTACACCAGGATCACCAAGCACACCTGGATCACCAAGCACACCTGGATCACCAAGCACACCTGAATCACCAAGCACACCAGGATCACCAAGCACACCAGGATCACCAAGCACACCTGGATCACCAAGCACACCTGGATCACCAAGCACACCAGGATCACCAAGCACACCTAGATCACCTAGCACACCTGGATCACCAAGCACACCAGGATCACCAAGCTCACCTGTGTCACCAAGCACTCCTGGATCACCAAGTACTCCTGGATCCCCAAGCACACCAGGATCACCAAGCACACCAGGATCACCAAGCACACCTAGATCACCAAGCACACCAGGATCACCAAGCACACCTAGATCACCAAGCACACCTGGATCACCAAGCACACCTGGATCACCAAGCACACCTCAATCACCAAGCACACCTGGATCACCAAGCACACCTAGATCACCAAGCACACCAGGATCACCAAGCACACCTGAATCACCAAGCACACCAGGATCACCAAGCACACCAGGATCACCAAGCTCACCTGGTTCACCTAGCACACCTGGATCACCAAGCACACCAGGATCACCGAGCACACCTGGATCACCAAGCACACCTGGATCACCAAGCACACCAGGATCACCAAGCACACCAGGATCACCAAGCACACCTGGATCACCAAGTACTCCTGGATCACCAAGCACACCTGGATCTCCAAGCACACCTGCATCACCAAGTACACCAGGATCACCAAGCACACCTGGATCACCAAGCACACCTGGATCATCAAGCACACCTGAATCACCAAGCACACCAGGATCACCAAGCACACCTGGATCACCAAGCACACCTAGATCACCTAGCACACCTGGATCACCAAGCACACCTAGATCACCAAGCACACCTAGATCACCAAGCACACCAGGATCACCAAGCACACCTAGATCACCAAGCACTCCTGGATCACCAAGCACACCTCAATCACCAAGCACACCAGAATCACCAAGCACACCAGAATCAGCAAGCACACCTGGATCACCAAGCACACCTAGATCACCAAGCACACCAGGATCACCGAGCACACCTGGATCACCAAGCACACCTGGATCACCAAGCACACCAGGATCACCAAGCACACCAGGATCACCAAGCACACCTGGATCACCAAGTACTCCTGGATCACCAAGCACACCTGCATCACCAAGTACACCTGCATCACCAAGTACACCAGGATCACCAAGCACACCTGGATCACCAAGCACACCTGGATCACCAAGCACACCTGAATCACCAAGCACACCAGGATCACCAAGCACACCAGGATCACCAAGCACACCTAGATCACCTAGCACACCTGGATCACCAAGCACACCTGGATCACCAAGCACACCAGAATCACCAAGCACACCTAGATCACCAAGCACACCTAGATCACCAAGCACTCCTGGATCACCAAGCACACCTGGATCACCAAGTACTCCTGGATCACCAAGCACACCTGGATCACCAAGCACACCTGCATCACCAAGTACACCAGGATCACCAAGCACACCTGGATCACCAAGCACACCTGGATCACCAAGCACACCTGAATCACCAAGCACACCAGGATCACCAAGCACACCAGGATCATCAAGCACACCTAGATCACCTAGCACACCTGGATCACCAAGCACACCTGGATCACCAAGCACACCAGAATCACCAAGCACACCTAGATCACCAAGCACACCTAGATCACCAAGCACTCCTGGATCACCAAGCACACCTGGTTCACCTAGCACACCTGCATCACCAAGCACACCAGGATCACCAAGCACACCCGGATCACCAAGCACACCTGGATCACCAAGCACACCTAGATCACCAAGCACACCTAGATCACCAAGCACACCTGGATCACCAAGCACACCTGGATCACCAAGCACACCAGGATCACCAAGCACACCTAGATCACCAAGCACTCCTGGATCACCAAGCTCACCAGGATCACCAAGCACACCTGGATCACCAAGTACACCTAGATCACCAAGCACACCTCAATCACCAAGCACACCAGGATCACCAAGCACACCTAGATCACCAAGCACACCAGGATCACCAAGCACACCAGGATCACCAAGCACACCTGGATCACCAAGCACACCTCAATCACCAAGCACACCTGGATCACCAAGCACTCCTGGATCACCAAGCACACCAGGATCACCAAGCACACCAGGATCACCAAGCACACCAGGATCACCGAGCACACCTGGATCACCAAGCACACCAGGATCACCAAGCACACCAGGATCACCAAGCACACCAGGATCACCAAGCACACCTGGATCACCAAGTACTCCTGGATCACCAAGCACACCTGGATCTCCAAGCACACCTGCATCACCAAGTACACCAGGATCACCAAGCACACCTGGATCACCAAGCACACCTGGATCACCAAGCACACCTGAATCACCAAGCACACCAGGATCACCAAGCACACCTGGATCACCAAGCACACCTAGATCACCTAGCACACCTGGATCACCAAGCACACCTGGATCACCAAGCACACCAGAATCACCAAGCACACCTAGATCAGCAAGCACTCCTGGATCACCAAGCACACCTGGTTCACCTAGCACACCTGCATCACCAAGCACACCAGGATCACCAAGCACACCTGGATCACCAAGCACACCAGGATCACCAAGCACTCCTGGATCATCAAGCACACCTCAATCACCAAGCACACCAGAATCACCAAGCACACCTGGATCACCAAGTACACCTGAATCACCAAGCCCACCTGGATCACCAAGCACACCAGGATCACCAAGCACACCAGGATCACCAAGCACACCTGGATCACCAAGTACTCCTGGATCACCAAGCACACCTGGATCTCCAAGCACACCTGCATCACCAAGTACACCAGGATCACCAAGCACACCTGGATCACAAAGCACACCTGGATCACCAAGCACACCTGAATCACCAAGCACACCAGGATCACCAAGCACACCAGGATCACCAAGCACACCTAGATCACCTAGCACACCTGGATCACCAAGCACACCTGGATCACCAAGCACACCAGAATCACCAAGCACACCTAGATCACCAAGCACTCCTGGATCACCAAGCACACCTGGTTCACCTAGCACACCTGCATCACCAAGCACACCAGGATCACCAAGCACACCTGCATCACCAAGCACACCTGGATCACCAAGCACACCTAGATCACCAAGCACTTCTGGATCACCAAGCACACCTGGATCACCAAGCACACCTAGATCACCAAGTACACCTAGATCACCAAGCACACCTCAATCACCAAGCACACCTCAATCACCAAGCACACCAGGATCACCAAGTACACCTGGATCACCAAGCACACCTCAATCACCAAGCACACCAGGATCACCAAGCACACCAGGATCACAAAGCACACCTGGTTCACCAAGTACACCTAGATCACCAAGCACACCTGGATCACCAAGCACACCTGGATCACCAAGCACACCAGGATCACCAAGCACTCCAGGATCACCAAGCACACCAGGATCACCAAGCACACCTGAATCACCAAGTACACCTAGATCACCAAGCACACCTGGTTCACCTAGCACACCTGCATCACCAAGCACACCTGGATCACCTAGCACACCTGGATCACCAAGCACACCTGGATCACCAAGCACACCTGGATCACCAAGCACACCTAGATCACCAAGCACACCTCAATCACCAAGCACACCAGAATCACCAAGCAAACCAAGATCTCCTAGCACACCTGGATCACCAAGCACACAAGAATCACCAAGCACACCAGGATCACCAAGCACACCTAGATCTCCAAGCACACCTGGATCACCAAGCACACCAGGATCTCCTAGCACACCTGGATCACCAAGCACACCTGGATCACCAAGCACACCTAGATCACCAAGCACCCCTGGATCACCAAGCACACCAGGATCACCAAGCACACCAGGATCACCAAGCACACCAGGATCTCCAAGCACACCTCTGTCACCAAGCACACCAGGATCACCAAGCACACAAGGATCACCAAGCACACCAGGATCACCAAGCACACAAGGATCACCAAGCACACCTGGATCACCAAGCACACCTGGATCACCAAGCACACCTAGATCACCAAGCACACCTGGATCACCAAGTACACCTAGATCACCAAGCACACCTCAATCACCAAGCACACCAGGATCACCAAGCACACCTGGTTCACCTAGCACACCTGGATCACCAAGCACACCAGGATCACCAAGCACACCAGGATCACCAAGCACTCCTGGATCACCAAGCACACCTCAATCACCAAGCACACCAGAATCACCAAGCACACCTGGATCACCAAGCACACCTAGATCACCAAGTACACCAGAATCACCAAGCACACCAAGATCTCCAAGCACACCTGGATCACCAAGCACACCAGGATCACCAAGCACACCAGCATCACCAGGCACACCTAGATCACCAAGCACACCAGGATCACCAAGCACTCCTGGATCATCAAGCACACCTAGATCACCAAGCACACCTAGATCACCAAGCACACCAGGTTCACCAAGCACACTAGGATCACCAAGCACACCTGGATCACCAAGCACACCTGTTTCACCTAGCACACCTGGATCACCAAGCACACCAGGATCACCAAGCACTCCTGGATCACCAAGCACACCTGGATCACCAAGCACACCTAGATCACCAAGCACACCAGGATCACCAAGTACACCAGGATCACCAAGCACACCAGGATCACCTAGCACACCAGGATCACCAAGCACACCAGGATCACCAAGCACACCTGGATCACCAAGCACACCAGGATCACCAAGTACTCCTGGATCACCAAGCACACCTGGATCTCCAAGCACACCTGCATCACCAAGTACACCAGGATCACCAAGCACACCTGGATCACCAAGCACACCAGGATCACCAAGCACACCAGGATCACCAAGCACACCTAGATCACCTAGCACACCTGGATCACCAAGCACACCTGGATCACCAAGCACACCTAGATCACCAAGCACACCTAGATCACCAAGCACTCCTCAATCACCAAGCACACCAGAATCACCAAGCACACCTGGATCACCAAGCACACCTAGATCACCAAGCACACCTAGATCACCAAGCACACCAGGATCACCTAGCACACCTAGATCACCAAGCACACCAGGATCACCAAGCACACCAGGATCACCAAGCACACCTGGATCACCAAGTACTCCTGGATCACCAAGCACACCTGGATCTCCAAGCACACCTGCATCACCAAGTACACCAGGATCACCAAGCACACCTGGATCACCAAGCACACCTGGATCACCAAGCACACCTGAATCACCAAGCACACCAGGATCACCAAGCACACCAGGATCACCAAGCACACCTAGATCACCTAGCACACCTGGATCACCAAGCACACCTGGATCACCAAGCACACCAGAATCACCAAGCACACCTAGATCACCAAGCACTCCTGGATCACCAAGCACACCTGGTTCACCTAGCACACCTGCATCACCAAGCACACCAGGATCACCAAGCACACCTGCATCACCAAGCACACCTGGATCACCAAGCACACCTAGATCACCAAGCACTTCTGGATCACCAAGCACACCTGGATCACCAAGCACACCTAGATCACCAAGTACACCTAGATCACCAAGCACACCTCAATCACCAAGCACACCTCAATCACCAAGCACACCAGGATCACCAAGTACACCTGGATCACCAAGCACACCTCAATCACCAAGCACACCAGGATCACCAAGCACACCAGGATCACAAAGCACACCTGGTTCACCAAGTACACCTAGATCACCAAGCACACCTGGATCACCAAGCACACCTGGATCACCAAGCACACCAGGATCACCAAGCACTCCAGGATCACCAAGCACACCAGGATCACCAAGCACACCTGAATCACCAAGTACACCTAGATCACCAAGCACACCTGGTTCACCTAGCACACCTGCATCACCAAGCACACCTGGATCACCTAGCACACCTGGATCACCAAGCACACCTGGATCACCAAGCACACCTGGATCACCAAGCACACCTAGATCACCAAGCACACCTCAATCACCAAGCACACCAGAATCACCAAGCAAACCAAGATCTCCTAGCACACCTGGATCACCAAGCACACAAGAATCACCAAGCACACCAGGATCACCAAGCACACCTAGATCTCCAAGCACACCTGGATCACCAAGCACACCAGGATCTCCTAGCACACCTGGATCACCAAGCACACCTGGATCACCAAGCACACCTAGATCACCAAGCACCCCTGGATCACCAAGCACACCAGGATCACCAAGCACACCAGGATCACCAAGCACACCAGGATCTCCAAGCACACCTCTGTCACCAAGCACACCAGGATCACCAAGCACACAAGGATCACCAAGCACACCAGGATCACCAAGCACACAAGGATCACCAAGCACACCTGGATCACCAAGCACACCTGGATCACCAAGCACACCAGGATCACCAAGCACACCTGGATCACCAAGTACACCTAGATCACCAAGCACACCTCAATCACCAAGCACACCAGGATCACCAAGCACACCTGGTTCACCTAGCACACCTGGATCACCAAGCACACCAGGATCACCAAGCACACCAGGATCACCAAGCACTCCTGGTTCACCAAGCACACCTCAATCACCAAGCACACCAGAATCACCAAGCACACCTGGATCACCAAGCACACCTAGATCACCAAGTACACCAGAATCACCAAGCACACCAAGATCTCCAAGCACACCTGGATCACCAAGCACACCAGGATCACCAAGCACACCAGCATCACCAAGCACACCTAGATCACCAAGCACACCAGGATCACCAAGCACTCCTGGATCATCAAGCACACCTAGATCACCAAGCACACCTAGATCACCAAGCACACCAGGTTCACCAAGCACACTAGGATCACCAAGCACACCTGGATCACCAAGCACACCTGTTTCACCTAGCACACCTGGATCACCAAGCACACCAGGATCACCAAGCACTCCTGGATCACCAAGCACACCTGGATCACCAAGCACACCTAGATCACCAAGCACACCAGGATCACCAAGTACACCAGGATCACCAAGCACACCAGGATCACCTAGCACACCAGGATCACCAAGCACACCAGGATCACCAAGCACACCTGGATCACCAAGCACACCAGGATCACCAAGTACTCCTGGATCACCAAGCACACCTGGATCTCCAAGCACACCTGCATCACCAAGTACACCAGGATCACCAAGCACACCTGGATCACCAAGCACACCAGGATCACCAAGCACACCAGGATCACCAAGCACACCTAGATCACCTAGCACACCTGGATCACCAAGCACACCTGGATCACCAAGCACACCAGAATCACCAAGCACACCTAGATCACCAAGCACACCTAGATCACCAAGCACTCCTCAATCACCAAGCACACCAGAATCACCAAGCACACCTGGATCACCAAGCACACCTAGATCACCAAGCACACCTAGATCACCAAGCACACCAGGATCACCTAGCACATCAGGATCACCAAGCACACCTGTGTCACCAAGCACACCTAGATCACCAAGCACACCAGAATCACCAAGCACACCTGGATCACCAAGCACACCTAGATCACCAAGCACACCTAGATCACCAAGCTCACCAGGATCACCAAGCACACCAGGATCACCAAGCACACCTGGATCACCAAGCACACCTCAATCACCAAGCACACCAGGATCACCTAGCACACCAGGATCACCAAGCACACCAGGATCACCAAGCACACCAGGATCACCAAGCACACCTGGATCTCCAAGCACACCTGGATCACCAAGCACACCTCAATCACCAAGCACACCAGGATCACCTAGCACACCTGGATCACCAAGCACACCAGGATCACCAAGCACACCAGGATCACCAAGCACACCTGGATCTCCAAGCACACCTGGATCACCAAGCACACCTGGATCACCAAGTACTCCTGGATCACCAAGCACACCTGGATCACCAAGCACACCAGGATCACCAAGCACACCAGGATCACCAAGCACACCTGGATCACCAAGCACACCTAGTTCACCTAGCACACCTGGATCACCTAGCACACCTGGATCACCAAGCACACCAGGATCACCAAGCACACCAGGATCACCAAGCACACCTGGATCACCAAGCACACCAGGATCACCAAGCACACCTGGATCACCAATCACACCTAGATCACCAAGCACACCTGGATCACCAAGCACACCTGGATCACCAAGCACACCTCAATCACCAAGCACACCTCAATCACCAAGCACACCAGAATCACCAAGCACACCTGGATCACCAAGCACACCTAGATCACCAAGCACTCCTGGAACACCAAGCACACCTGGATCACCAAGCACACCTCAATCACCAAGTACACCTGAATCACCAAGCACACCAAGATCCCCAAGCACACCAGAGACAATATCAACTCCATTATTCTCCAGCACCACTGTTACACCTCATGTTAGTGGACCTGCAGGAACAACACCAAGTAAGAAATGTTTTTGTTTTTACTATAATTTTTTGAGAAATAAATACTTCTATTTGTAAGACCTGTCAGTGTGGGTACTTAATCTTATTCCTAACGGTACTAAAGAATGGGGCATGATAGAATAGTGTAGGCATGTTAAATCCATGGTGGTTAACCTTATTCCTTGTTAAAATGAAATCAAAAGATGATTAACTTCTAGTAAATCATATTACATTAAAAATGTGGAACTAAAATTTAAAATTTTCTAAAATAGTTAAAAATACCTTTCTACAATTCTACAATTAGGAAAAAAAACTAAAAATACACTACATTTAGAAAAATAAAACGACAAAACAACTTAGATGACTACAACATAAAAAAAATAACTCCAAGTCTACATAAACTAGAACCTTTAAGTGATTGGTGAGAAGACCTAATTTAATAATAACTTACAAGTAGTTCAACCAGAAAGGTTTTAAATACACATTCTCCCCTGAGGTCTCACAAAGATATCCCCTAGAATTGGTAAGTTGACCAAAATGACATTCCATTTAACACAGTTACAAATATTCATTAAAAGGGACATGAATTGATATGCGAACGATCATATCACCATGTGGTCTGGAACTACAGCAGTCATGACTACTCGTGTGTTGTAAACTTTAGTCACATGGACAAAATTAGCCCATGCTAATAAAAACATACACAAAAAATGAATTTTCTTTACCAGGACCATGGGAATACCATACAGAAATTAAAACATTTCACTCAGGCCTTGACTTCCCCTCAGAAAGTGCCTTCCTGTTCCATACACCATGTTCACAAACAAAAAAATAATAATAATCTGGCTCTAAGTCAAAGTAAACTCACACCACATATTCTGCATGGGAAATAATTCCTAACAGATACAGTATTATTTGAGACCATCCAATAATACAAACTTAAAATAAATAATATTATCAAAACATACACAAACCAGTATTAAAAAGTGAAATCAAAATAATGCTTGCACCATAATATAGTACTGTGAAAAAAAAAACTTAAAAGGCACTTTCACTTTTTAGCTAACCAAAATAATAATAATGAAATTAAATAACTCCCTAGCCAGTTACATGTGAAAGTCTTTTTACTTTTTATTTGAAGATTTGCCTTGCATTACTTTTATACTCATTTTGCTTGTTTACATTTTAGCTTCAACAAAGTGTGATTTTGAGAGGGGTTACGTGCCTTCCAATGCCAGTTATGAGCTTGTTCATAAATATCCTGAAGGAAGTCCAACACTTAACCTAATCAAACTGTCTGATGCTCATGAATATGTTGGTAGAATATTTACTGTATCCAATGAAAGTGTGGATGTATTTATTCTAAGTCCAGTATATCTAACAGACAATGAGGTACATTAATTATAATACATTATTTTTTAAATGAAATTCAATTAGTATTTATTTTATTAGTTTATTTCAGTGTGTTGCTGAAAATCAAATTAATTATCATAAATGGTCCATGTGAGTCTTTTTTTCTGTGGCATATTACCTTAGCTACACTTATCCAACAGATCCAATAATGGAATAATTCCTTTTGGCTGCATCATTTAATAAAGCCTATGTATAACAATGTAAAATTAAACCACCTGGTCAATATCTAAAGATCACTATGGTAGATGAAGCACTGTGTTTTTTTGAGTTCTGGAAATTGAAGTTAGGGGTTGTCCATAAATGATGGTGTGTGATTTCATTAAATTATTAAAATACTATGTTGACCTGTTTCAGACAAGATTTTGGAAAAAATATCGATGTTTTAAGAAAAATTCTACTGCAATTTTGAGGGGGGGTTGTAGGCTGTGGTGTGATCTTATTTTAGGGGCGTCTGGTTTTTTGTGACGATGTGTGACGGAGGGTGGGGGAGGTAAAAATCGTCAAATAAAACATGACATAATTTATGGATGACCCCTTATAACACAGCATAGCTTTTTTTAAAAAAAACAAGTGCCTTCAAAAAAAGAAAATTCATCCCTTGAAATTTTAGTATTTTACTTTTATAAAAGAATTAAGTTATTTTTGACAAGTTTTAAAGGACTCTGTAATTGGTCTTTAAGCTTTCCTGAAGTCTATATGAATATATATAGTGTATCAAACACAGAACGGCATATTATTTTTTCATGTTCAGTGTTCTACAGTGTATTTCACACTATGTTATTTATGAGATAGCATAGTTTTCACGCATACTAACCAAGTATTTCTGAATGATAGGTTTCCTAATGTTTATATCTATATATATATATATATTTCAGCTAAGTACCCTACAATTCGAAAAACAATTTAAGTTCAATGAGACCTACCAAATGTAACAACAATCTTTAATTTTTTTTTTGTAAAAACATTTTTTTTCAGACTGTAATTGGTGATGGTACACAAAAAGCTGTTCTCTTCACTATTGGTAATATTGATTTAATATAATATATTTATTATGTTTAATTGAAGAATTGTATAGTTACTTTTTAATCTGTAAATATCTCTAGTAAAGAATATAATTATATTTAAGTATTTACATAAAGCTATTAGTATTAACTTAAGTTTGTTCAATGAATTCAAATTGAATATTTTCAGCTAAAGATCTTCAGAGTGAAAACATTTTTGGTAAGACAAATTTTGGATATGATTTTTCAATCACTTATCTAAAATACACACCATTTTTGATGTTCATTAAATAATTTTCTCTAAAATGTTGTGTTATTTTAGATATTTAAATGATTTTATTCTTCTTGTAAAATTTTATGAAATAACATATTTTTATGTCTGTAGGAATAAAAGCTGTTAATTAATTATTGAGCTGTTAAAATGACAATTATCATTTCAATTTTATTATATCAATACAGCTTTAAGTGTGGCGTTTAAAATTAATAGACTAGCTTTTTAAAAGTTAAAACAGGAGTGATCTCCAAAAAACTTTCTCTCATATTCTTAAAAAACAGAAAGTGGGATGGCATTTTTAATGCTATTGGACTATAGAAATGTTCTTTAATATTTTTTTTAATACTTACATGTTTTAATTAGAATTGAATCAAGTTGAAAAAATAATTGCACACCAAATGAATGCAAACAATAGATGTATCATATAGCAGAAAATTAGTATGCCTACTTCATAAAAGAATTATTGATTAATTTTCAAAAAGTGCCTTAAACATCTAATTAAGTCATATATTATTATGTCACAGTGCACTGTCATCAAGTCTTGACCTACGTAAAAAGTTTTAAAGATATCAGTCCTGTAAAAGTGATCTTTTTTGAGAAATTAGAAATAGTGTAAAGTACTACTTCCAGTCAACTGAAATTACTCAAAGTTTGACAGCATCAAGAAAATAGGATTTTACATAAATGTATAAACTTTTGACCACATAACTGAAACGGCGCTCAAATTATCGGTGTTTAAGAAACCAGAAAAATAGTAAAGTACCCCTTCTGGTTATAGGAGGTCATTCAAAAATTGATAATAAGCCAGCTATATTATTTTATACTTATATGTGATATTTTGTCTACCACACCGAAACAGTGCTCAATTTATCACATGAAAATAAAGTAAAGTACCAATTCTGTTTACTGAAAATCATTTAAAATTTTATAGTTTTACCATTCTGGAAGGAAGCAAAACATCAAAATTTGTTAAAAATCTTGATTTAATTTTGTATTGCACAATTACAATACATCCTTTATGTTCTGTTTACAACAAAGTAGATGGTGTAAAATGGTGACAAATGTCAAAATATTCGTTAATTATTCAGGATGATTACAATCATACTTCCTCTATACCAGTGTTTCTTCCAGACTTTTTTCTCCGGGGGGGCACTTGAAATTTTCGGGGGGGCGGTAAACTTTCTTCGGGGGGGCGGACACTGTTAAAAGTATATATTTTCTATATAAATTATATAAATTTTATTTCGTTCGGGGGGGCGGTAAAAATTTTTCGGGGGGGGGGGCAAAGCCCCCCCGAAGAGATGCCTGGAAGAAACTCTGCTCTATACTCTGTATAGAGTTAAAAATATGACTCAAATGAATTATATGTCAGAAAATGTTCTAAATTTTTTATAAACATTTGAATCAATACATATTATTCACTTTCGCTCAACTTATTTCTAAATGGTATGCTAATAGTCAGCTAAATACAGATTATTTATCATCAATCTAGTTTCTAATCATGTTAATTATGATTTATTTACATCCCTCCAGTATTTGTTCCTGTGGTCAATTTCAATATTTTATTTAAAAATTTCTTCCATAGGTTGGCTGAATCCACACTATATATTTGAAAAGGACTACAATACTACATTAAAATACAGCTTGGTTGTTTTTAAATCAGAAAAGAATAAAGATTATGGACTCCATAGCATTAATGCTGACTTCCAAAACCTGTTTGATGTTACAGTAAGAGCTTCATTTTTTTAATTATTTTTTATTATTTAACATACATAGACACAACAATAACATAGAACCTGCCTTTAACTGTTAAACGTAATTCTCATATTTTTATAACAGTTAAACATTTGAAACACTTACTTTCTTACTTTCAATTGTAGAAATTAATATTAAAAAAGTTCTAGTTGAAAGCTCAACTAAATCACAAGGAATAACTGTTAAAAAAACATTTAAATCTAAAAAAACAAAATTTGTAGTAATTTTATTGAAATCAGAAAACTAGAAATGCCCACCTAAACTTTGTATATATATATATATATATATATATATATATATATATATATATATATATATATATATATATATATATATATATATATATACATATACATATACATATATACATATATATATACATATATATACATATATATATATATATATATATATATATATATATATATATATATATATATATATATATATATATATATATATATATATATATATATATATATATATATATATATATATATATATATATATATATATATATATATATTTGCAGTCTATACAGCTGCCTACAGAGAAAGACATCAGTCAAGTCACACCTGGTCCTGTATATGTTTTAGCACCATCTAATGTTTCCCTTTCTGTTGAATATTGTGCTGGTAGGTAACAAATTCCATAGACCATATGAGTAAATATAAATCTCCTAGACAAGAACCCCCACCTACCCCTTAAAAAAGCCTCCAAAAATAAATCCACTATTTGAGGCATATATAAGATAATATTTTATAATGCTAAATAATTCACATATTGAGGGAAAAATGCAATGGGTTCTAGGCTGATAATGTATCTTAATTGTTTTTCTACCCAGCTGGAATCAAACATATTTAACAGATAAATGATCATTGACATAAGCATCATTGTTTTAGAATTGTCTTTTGCACAGTATACAGCATCAGACTCATAGTTTCATATAAAGAGGACTATTTTTTTAAAAATATATTTTTACATCCTAAGACTAAGTATCAATTGGCAGAGATTTTTGCCAATCTTTATGAGTAATCCATAATCTAAATTAAACCTAAATAACTGGTACGTAATTATTATAGAATTAAATGCAGATTTAAACACAGCACTTGCACTTTCCTATGAAATTTTATAAAATGATTCACATTAGAGTAGAATAATCAACACATATGTTATGCAATAATTACTGCCCTACTCATCAATTAATGACATCACAAAATTATCCTCACCCTAAACTTAACTTCAAACATCACAAAAATGTGAGAAATCCATGCCATCAAAATGTCATTACAATGTTCTCCCATGTCAAACACACACAAATTCCTTTATATATTTTCACAAAAATGGACTTTGTTTTTATCATTTTTTTTTAACATTTAAATATGAAATTTAAGCTATGCCACAATTTTTTACATGGGACGGCATGGTCATATGGTAGAGCATACAAATGCTAAACCTTAAATCTCCTGTTCAAATCACTTCAAGCCTGAAGGTCTTGAGTTCAGATCTTGATCAGGACTTGGAACTGTAGGATGTCCCTGAGTCCACCCAGCTCTGGCATGTACCTGACTCACATTGGAAAAGTAAAGGCAGTTGGGCATAGTGCTGACCACACCATCCCTTCAAGAAACCAATGAACTCTACTTCATCTGTCTTGCTAATCTTTAGGTCTTAAAAGGGAGCTTTACTTTTTTTTTGTACATTTTTACACTGATACATTGGCTTATACCACATTCTCATATTACATAGCATTTTTGAAAGCCACCACCAGTCCCCCAAATCATTTTAATTAAAATTTAATACCAAATAAACAATGTCTGCAAAAGTGTGTAAACTTTGAATGATACCTGTTTCTACAACTGAGCAAGCATTTTCAAAAGTAAGACAGAGTGAATAACAGAAAGAATATTAAACTACTAGCGTACCCGTCCCCGCGCGTTGCCGCGGGAATAGAAGAAGGGTTTCATCCATACGTTACCAATCCTATATTCTTAGACGCGTGACCTTGTTTTCTAAAAGTGAGTTATTTAAATGTAAACAATGCCTGCGCTGGATCATAAATACCGCGACACGGGTTTACCTACACCACCGCGTGAAAACCTTATGTGTACTTTAATCACTCACCGAAATAATCAGGTAGAACACACTTCGGTGACCACCTATGTGTCAGGGACGTAGAGGGGCGCTCTCATGAGCACCCCCCTCGATTACACTACCGCATAGGCGCCACGTACGGCCCCTGGCTCCTTAAAAACTAACAGGAGCCATCGTGCCAAATGGCACCCTGTTAACAATGATGCAGATTGCGGCATTCGCAAAAGTGACACAAATGAACAGGATTATTTTCTTTAGCACGTAAAAAAGCATTTGACGTGTTTTAAACATCAGTGTGAATGATGCAATATGTTATCGTTACTAATGGTGTATTATTAGATGCTCGATCTCAATTTCTGATTGGATCGTCTACAAATAAATGCTTATCGCATCATTTACAAAGTGACGAAACTGTACAGTAGGCTCTCAAAAAGTAATTGTTTCATCTGTCGCAAAGTGACGAAACCGGACAGAAGGATTTCCTTCGCGTTACAAAGTTATTTTTAGAAGCCTGTTGTAGTTTTACCGCTGAATATAGCAGTACCCCTTACTCGCTATGCAGGACGCTCGACATTTTTTTCACAGAAATATTCTCGGGAGTATTCTCATCTACTTTCCAAAGTTTCATGGCACTCGGATGAACCGCATCCGAGTTTTATTTTTATAAACCGTATATAGAGAAAAATCGTAACCTCCCGTGGCGCCGCCCTTGCGAAATTAAAAAGGATTTTTTTTTACAGAACCCTTCCCTGAATTGCTCTAATCAACTCCCCAAAGTTTGACGGCGATTGGATGAACATTAAAAATCTGCAATCGACTCTTATTTTTATATACCGTATATAGAGAAAAAAACAAATCACGCCCTGCCGGGGCGCCACCCCTGCGAATTTGATTTTTTTTCTCGCAGAAACCTCCCCAGGAATATTCTTAACAACTTCCCAAAGTTCAACGGCGATGTGATAAGAGGTGTGGTAATGCATAAAAGACACACACAGACACACACACACATGCATTGCTTTATATATATATATATATAGATAGATTAAATAGAAAGGTAGACAAACTAATCTACCGAATAGATGGCTGCCTCTCTATAAAATAGTGTTTCTTTCAGACTTTTTTATCCGGAAGGGAGGGGGGGGGGGAGACTTGAAATGTTGGGGAGGGGGGGAAGGGGTTGGACTAAAATTTCTGTGGGGGGAAGGGGGTAGACACTGTTAAAAGTATATATTTTCTCCATAAATTAAATTTCTTTGGGGGGGGGGGGGTGAATAAATTTACATACCATTATATTGCATACACAAAAGACTATAAAATTATAACTAATTAAAATTATATGCTGTAAAAGGTTAATGTAAATAATCATTTTGCTTACTTTTCAAAATGTGTGGTTCAAATTTAGGAACACCAAGCACACCAGGATCACCAAGCACACCAGGATCAATAAGCACACCAGAATCACCAAGCACACCTGGATCACCAAGCACACCTGGATCACCTAGCACACCAGGATCACCAAGCACACCAGAATCACCAAGCACACCAGAATCACCAAGCACACCTGGATCACCAAGCACACCAGAATCACCAAGCACACCAGGATCACCAAGCACACCTGGATCGCCAAGCACACCAGGATCACCCAGCACACCAGGATCACCAAGCACACCTGGATCGCCAAGCACACCTGGATCACCAAGCACACCTCGATCACCAAGCACAACAGAATCACCAAGCACACCTGGATCACCAAGCACACCAGGATCACCCAGCACACCAGGATCACCAAGCACTCCTGGATCACCAAGCACACCAACATCTCCAAGCACACCTGGATCACCAAGCACTCCAGGATCGCCAAGCACACCAGGATCACCAAGCACACCTGGATCACCAAGCACACCTGGATCACCAAGCACACCAGAATCACCGAGCACACCACAATCACCAAGCACACCAGGATCACCAAGCACACCTGAATCTCCAAGCACACCTAGATCTCCAAGCACACCAGGATCACCAAGCACACCAGGATCACCAAGCACTCCTGGATCAACAAGCACACCTGGATCACCAAGCACACCAGAATCACCAAGCACTCCTGGATCACCAAGCACACCAGCATCTCCAAGCACACCTGGATCACCCAGCACACCAGGATCACCAAGTACTCCTGGATCACCAAGCACACCAGGATCACCAAGCACCCCTGGATCACCAAGCACACCAGGATCACCAAGCACACCAGAATCACCAAGCACACCAGGATCACCAAGCACACCTGGTTCACCAAGCACACCAGGATCACCAAGCACTCCAGGATCACCAAGCACACCTGGATCACCAAGCACACCTGGATCACCAAGCACACCTGGATCACCAAGCACACCAACATCTCCAAGCACACCTGGATCACCAAGCACTCTAGGATCACCAAGCACACCAGAATCACCAAGCACACCAGAATCACCAAGCACACCAGGATCACCAAGCACACCAGGTTCACCTAGCACACCTGGATCACCAAGCACACCAGGATCACCAAGCACACCAGGATCACCAAGCACACCAGGATCACCTAGCACACCTGGATCACCAAGCACACCAGCATCTCCAAGCACACCTGGATCACCCAGCACACCAGGATCACCAAGTACTCCTGGATCACCAAGCACACCAGGATCACCAAGCACACCAGAATCACCAAGCACACCAGGATCACCAAGCACACCAGAATCACCAAGCACACCTGGATCACCAAGCACACCAGGATCACCAAGCACACCAGGATCACCCAGCACACCAGGATCACCAAGCACTCCTGGATCACCAAGCACACCAACATCTCCAAGCACACCTGGATCACCAAGCACTCCAGGATCGCCAAGCACACCAGGATCACCAAGCACACCTGGATCACCAAGCACACCTGGATCACCAAGCACACCTGGATCACCAAGCACACCTCAATCACCAAGCACACCAGGATCACCAAGCACTCCTGGATCACCAAGCACACCTCGATCACCAAGCACACCAGAATCACCAAGCACACCAGGATCACCAAGCACACCAGAATCACCGAGCACACCACAATCACCAAGCACACCAGGATCACCAAGCACACCTGAATCTCCAAGCACACCTAGATCTCCAAGCACACCAGGATCACCAAGCACACCAGGATCACCAAGCACTCCTGGATCAACAAGCACACCTGGATCACCAAGCACACCAGAATCACCAAGCACTCCTGGATCACCAAGCACACCAGCATCTCCAAGCACACCTGGATCACCCAGCACACCAGGATCACCAAGTACTCCTGGATCACCAAGCACACCAGGATCACCAAGCACTCCTGGATCACCAAGCACACCAGGATCACCAAGCACACCAGAATCACCAAGCACACCAGGATCACCAAGCACACCTGGTTCACCAAGCACACCAGGATCACCAAGCACTCCAGGATCACCAAGCACACCTGGATCACCAAGCACACCTGGATCACCAAGCACACCTGGATCACCAAGCACACCAGGATCACCAAGCACACCTGGATCACCAAGCACTCCAGGATCACCAAGTACACCAGAATCACCAAGCACACCAGAATCACCAAGCACACCAGGATCACCAAGCACACCAGGTTCACCTAGCACACCTGGATCACCAAGCACACCAGGATCACCAAGCACACCAGGATCACCAAGCACACCAGGATCACCTAGCACACCTGGATCACCAAGCACACCAGCATCTCCAAGCACACCTGGATCACCCAGCACACCAGGATCACCAAGTACTCCTGGATCACCAAGCACACCAGGATCACCAAGCACACCTGGATCACCAAGCACACCAGGATCACCAAGCACACCAGAATCACCAAGCACACCTGGATCACCAAGCACACCTGGATCACCAAGCACACCAACATCTCCAAGCACACCTGGATCACCAAGCACTCCAGGATCACCAAGCACACCAGAATCACCAAGCACACCTGAATCACCAAGCACACCTGGATCACCAAGCACACCAGGATCACCCAGCACACCAGGATCACCAAGCACTCCTGGATCACCAAGCACACCAACATCTCCAAGCACACCTGGATCACCAAGCACTCCAGGATCGCCAAGCACACCAGGATCACCAAGCACACCTGGATCACCAAGCACACCTGGATCACCAAGCACACCTGGATCACCAAGCACACCTCAATCACCAAGCACACCAGGATCACCAAGCACTCCTGGATCACCAAGCACACCTCGATCACCAAGCACACCAGAATCACCAAGCACACCAGGATCACCAAGCACACCAGAATCACCGAGCACACCACAATCACCAAGCACACCAGGATCACCAAGCACACCTGAATCTCCAAGCACACCTAGATCTCCAAGCACACCAGGATCACCAAGCACACCAGGATCACCAAGCACTCCTGGATCAACAAGCACACCTGGATCACCAAGCACACCAGAATCACCAAGCACTCCTGGATCACCAAGCACACCAGCATCTCCAAGCACACCTGGATCACCCAGCACACCAGGATCACCAAGTACTCCTGGATCACCAAGCACACCAGGATCACCAAGCACTCCTGGATCACCAAGCACACCAGGATCACCAAGCACACCAGAATCACCAAGCACACCAGGATCACCAAGCACACCTGGTTCACCAAGCACACCAGGATCACCAAGCACTCCAGGATCACCAAGCACACCTGGATCACCAAGCACACCTGGATCACCAAGCACACCTGGATCACCAAGCACACCAACATCTCCAAGCACACCTGGATCACCAAGCACTCCAGGATCACCAAGTACACCAGAATCACCAAGCACACCAGAATCACCAAGCACACCAGGATCACCAAGCACACCAGGTTCACCTAGCACACCTGGATCACCAAGCACACCAGGATCACCAAGCACACCAGGATCACCAAGCACACCAGGATCACCTAGCACACCTGGATCACCAAGCACACCAGCATCTCCAAGCACACCTGGATCACCCAGCACACCAGGATCACCAAGTACTCCTGGATCACCAAGCACACCAGGATCACCAAGCACACCAGAATCACCAAGCACACCAGGATCACCAAGCCTACCAGAATCACCAAGCACACCTGGATCACCAAGCTCACCAACATCTCCAAGCACACCTGGATCACCAAGCACTCCAGGATCACCAAGCACACCGGAATCACCAAGCACACCTGAATCACCAAGCACACCAGGATCACCAAGCACACCAGGTTCACCTAGCACACCTGGATCACCAAGCACACCAGGATCACCAAGCACACCAGGATCACCAAGCACACCAGGATCACCTAGCACACCTGGATCACCAAGCACACCAGCATCTCCAAGCACACCTGGATCACCCAGCACACCAGGATCACCAAGTACTCCTGGATCACCAAGCACACCAGGATCACCAAGCACACCAGAATCACCAAGCACACCAGGATCACCAAGCACACCAGAATCACCAAGCACACCAGGATCACCCAGCACACCAGGATCACCAAGTACTCCTGGATCACCAAGCACACCAGGATCACCAAGCACTCCTGGATCACCCAGCACACCAGGATCACCAAGCACACCAGGATCACCAAGCACACCAACATCTCCAAGCACACCTGGATCACCAAGCACTCCAGGATCACCAAGCACACCAGAATCACCAAGCACACCAGAATCACCAAGCACACCAGGATCACCAAGCACACCAGGTTCACCTAGCACACCTGGATCACCAAGCACACCTGGATCACCAAGCACACCAGGTTCACCTAGCACACCTGGATCACCAAGCACACCAGGATCGCCAAGCACACCAGAATCACCTAGTACTCCTGGATCACCAAGCACTCCTGGATCACCAAGCACACCAGGATCACCAAGCACACCAGAATCACCAAGCACACCAGGATCACCAAGCACACCTGGTTCACCTAGCACACCTGGATCACCAAGCACTCCAGGATCACCAAGCACACCTGGATCACCAAGCACACCTGGATCACCAAGCACACCAACATCTCCAAGCACACCTGGATCACCAAGCACACCAGGATCACCAAGCACACCAGAATCACCAAGCACACCAGGATCACCAAGCACACCTGGATCGCCAAGCACACCAGGATCACCCAGCACACCAGGATCACCAAGCACACCTGGATCGCCAAGCACACCTGGATCACCAAGCACACATCGATCACCAAGCACACCAGAATCACCAAGCACACCTGGATCACCAAGCACACCAGGATCACCCAGCACACCAGGATCACCAAGCACTCCTGGATCACCAAGCACACCAACATCTCCAAGCACACCTGGATCACCAAGCACTCCAGGATCGCCAAGCACACCAGGATCACCAAGCACACCTGGATCACCAAGCACACCTGGATCACCAAGCACACCTGGATCACCAAGCACACCTCAATCACCAAGCACACCAGGATCACCAAGCACTCCTGGATCACCAAGCACACCTCGATCACCAAGCACACCAGAATCACCAAGCACACCAGGATCACCAAGCACACCAGAATCACCGAGCACACCACAATCACCAAGCACACCAGGATCACCAAGCACACCTGAATCTCCAAGCACACCTAGATCTCCAAGCACACCAGGATCACCAAGCACACCAGGATCACCAAGCACTCCTGGATCAACAAGCACACCTGGATCACCAAGCACACCAGAATCACCAAGCACTCCTGGATCACCAAGCACACCAGCATCTCCAAGCACACCTGGATCACCCAGCACACCAGGATCACCAAGTACTCCTGGATCACCAAGCACACCAGGATCACCAAGCACTCCTGGATCACCAAGCACACCAGGATCACCAAGCACACCAGAATCACCAAGCACACCAGGATCACCAAGCACACCTGGTTCACCAAGCACACCTGGATCACCAAGCACTCCAGGATCACCAAGCACACCAGAATCACCAAGCACACCAGAATCACCAAGCACACCAGGATCACCAAGCACACCAGGTTCACCTAGCACACCTGGATCACCAAGCACACCAGGATCACCAAGCACACCAGGATCACCAAGCACACCAGGATCACCTAGCACACCTGGATCACCAAGCACACCAGCATCTCCAAGCACACCTGGATCACCCAGCACACCAGAATCACCAAGTACTCCTGGATCACCAAGCACACCAGGATCACCAAGCACACCAGAATCACCAAGCACACCAGGATCACCAAGCACACCAGAATCACCAAGCACACCTGGATCTCCAAGCACACCTGGATCACCCAGCACACCAGGATCACCAAGTACTCCTGGATCACCAAGCACACCAGGATCACCAAGCACACCAGAATCACCAAGCACACCAGGATCACCAAGCACACCAGAATCACCAAGCACACCTGGATCACCAAGCACACCTGGATCACCAAGCACACCAGAATCACCGAGCACACCACAATCACCAAGCACACCAGGATCACCAAGCACACCTGAATCTCCAAGCACACCTAGATCTCCAAGCACACCAGGATCACCAAGCACACCAGGATCACCAAGCACTCCTAAATCAACAAGCACACCTGGATCACCAAGCACACCAGAATCACCAAGCACTCCTGGATCACCAAGCACACCAGCATCTCCAAGCACACCTGGATCACCCAGCACACCAGGATCACCAAGTACTCCTGGATCACCAAGCACACCAGGATCACCAAGCACTCCTGGATCACCAAGCACACCAGGATCACCAAGCACACCAGAATCACCAAGCACACCAGGATCACCAAGCACACCTGGTTCACCAAGCACACCAGGATCACCAAGCACTCCAGGATCACCAAGCACACCTGGATCACCAAGCACACCTGGATCACCAAGCACACCTGGATCACCAAGCACACCAACATCTCCAAGCACACCTGGATCACCAAGCACTCCAGGATCACCAAGTACACCAGAATCACCAAGCACACCAGAATCACCAAGCACACCAGGATCACCAAGCACACCAGGTTCACCTAGCACACCTGGATCACCAAGCACACCAGGATCACCAAGCACACCAGGATCACCAAGCACACCAGGATCACCTAGCACACCTGGATCACCAAGCACACCAGCATCTCCAAGCACACCTGGATCACCCAGCACACCAGGATCACCAAGTACTCCTGGATCACCAAGCACACCAGGATCACCAAGCACACCAGAATCACCAAGCACACCAGGATCACCAAGCCTACCAGAATCACCAAGCACACCTGGATCACCAAGCTCACCAACATCTCCAAGCACACCTGGATCACCAAGCACTCCAGGATCACCAAGCACACCGGAATCACCAAGCACACCTGAATCACCAAGCACACCAGGATCACCAAGCACACCAGGTTCACCTAGCACACCTGGATCACCAAGCACACCAGGATCACCAAGCACACCAGGATCACCAAGCACACCAGGATCACCTAGCACACCTGGATCACCAAGCACACCAGCATCTCCAAGCACACCTGGATCACCCAGCACACCAGGATCACCAAGTACTCCTGGATCACCAAGCACACCAGGATCACCAAGCACACCAGAATCACCAAGCACACCAGGATCACCAAGCACACCAGAATCACCAAGCACACCAGGATCACCCAGCACACCAGGATCACCAAGTACTCCTGGATCACCAAGCACACCAGGATCACCAAGCACTCCTGGATCACCCAGCACACCAGGATCACCAAGCACACCAGGATCACCAAGCACACCAACATCTCCAAGCACACCTGGATCACCAAGCACTCCAGGATCACCAAGCACACCAGAATCACCAAGCACACCAGAATCACCAAGCACACCAGGATCACCAAGCACACCAGGTTCACCTAGCACACCTGGATCACCAAGCACACCTGGATCACCAAGCACACCAGGTTCACCTAGCACACCTGGATCACCAAGCACACCAGGATCGCCAAGCACACCAGAATCACCTAGTACTCCTGGATCACCAAGCACTCCTGGATCACCAAGCACACCAGGATCACCAAGCACACCAGAATCACCAAGCACACCAGGATCACCAAGCACACCTGGTTCACCTAGCACACCTGGATCACCAAGCACTCCAGGATCACCAAGCACACCTGGATCACCAAGCACACCTGGATCACCAAGCACACCAACATCTCCAAGCACACCTGGATCACCAAGCACACCAGGATCACCAAGCACACCAGAATCACCAAGCACACCAGGATCACCAAGCACACCTGGATCGCCAAGCACACCAGGATCACCCAGCACACCAGGATCACCAAGCACACCTGGATCGCCAAGCACACCTGGATCACCAAGCACACATCGATCACCAAGCACACCAGAATCACCAAGCACACCTGGATCACCAAGCACACCAGGATCACCCAGCACACCAGGATCACCAAGCACTCCTGGATCACCAAGCACACCAACATCTCCAAGCACACCTGGATCACCAAGCACTCCAGGATCGCCAAGCACACCAGGATCACCAAGCACACCTGGATCACCAAGCACACCTGGATCACCAAGCACACCTGGATCACCAAGCACACCTCAATCACCAAGCACACCAGGATCACCAAGCACTCCTGGATCACCAAGCACACCTCGATCACCAAGCACACCAGAATCACCAAGCACACCAGGATCACCAAGCACACCAGAATCACCGAGCACACCACAATCACCAAGCACACCAGGATCACCAAGCACACCTGAATCTCCAAGCACACCTAGATCTCCAAGCACACCAGGATCACCAAGCACACCAGGATCACCAAGCACTCCTGGATCAACAAGCACACCTGGATCACCAAGCACACCAGAATCACCAAGCACTCCTGGATCACCAAGCACACCAGCATCTCCAAGCACACCTGGATCACCCAGCACACCAGGATCACCAAGTACTCCTGGATCACCAAGCACACCAGGATCACCAAGCACTCCTGGATCACCAAGCACACCAGGATCACCAAGCACACCAGAATCACCAAGCACACCAGGATCACCAAGCACACCTGGTTCACCAAGCACACCTGGATCACCAAGCACTCCAGGATCACCAAGCACACCAGAATCACCAAGCACACCAGAATCACCAAGCACACCAGGATCACCAAGCACACCAGGTTCACCTAGCACACCTGGATCACCAAGCACACCAGGATCACCAAGCACACCAGGATCACCAAGCACACCAGGATCACCTAGCACACCTGGATCACCAAGCACACCAGCATCTCCAAGCACACCTGGATCACCCAGCACACCAGGATCACCAAGTACTCCTGGATCACCAAGCACACCAGGATCACCAAGCACACCAGAATCACCAAGCACACCAGGATCACCAAGCACACCAGAATCACCAAGCACACCTGGATCTCCAAGCACACCTGGATCACCCAGCACACCAGGATCACCAAGTACTCCTGGATCACCAAGCACACCAGGATCACCAAGCACTCCAGAATCACCAAGCACACCAGGATCACCAAGCACACCAGAATCACCAAGCACACCTGGATCACCAAGCACACCTGGATCACCAAGCACACCAGGATCACCCAGCACACCAGGATCACCAAGCACTCATGGATCACCAAGCACACCAACATCTCCAAGCACACCTGGATCACCAAGCACTCCAGGATCGCCAAGCACACCAGGATCACCAAGCACACCTGGATCACCAAGCACACCTGGATCACCAAGCACACCAGGATCACCAAGCACTCCTGGATCACCAAGCACACCTCGATCACCAAGCACACCAGAATCACCAAGCACACCAGGATCACCAAGCACACCAGAATCACCGAGCACACCACAATCACCAAGCACACCAGGATCACCAAGCACACCTGAATCTCCAAGCACACCTAGATCTCCAAGCACACCAGGATCACCAAGCACACCAGGATCACCAAGCACTCCTGGATCAACAAGCACACCTGGATCACCAAGCACACCAGAATCACCAAGCACTCCTGGATCACCAAGCACACCAGCATCTCCAAGCACACCTGGATCACCCAGCACACCAGGATCACCAAGTACTCCTGGATCACCAAGCACACCAGGATCACCAAGCACTCCTGGATCACCAAGCACACCAGGATCACCAAGCACACCAGAATCACCAAGCACACCAGGATCACCAAGCACACCTGGTTCACCAAGCACACCAGGATCACCAAGCACTCCAGGATCACCAAGCACACCTGGATCACCAAGCACACCTGGATCACCAAGCACACCTGGATCACCAAGCACACCAACATCTCCAAGCACACCTGGATCACCAAGCACTCCAGGATCACCAAGCACACCAGAATCACCAAGCACACCAGAATCACCAAGCACACCAGGATCACCAAGCACACCAGGTTCACCTAGCACACCTGGATCACCAAGCACACCAGGATCACCAAGCACACCAGGATCACCAAGCACACCAGGATCACCTAGCACACCTGGATCACCAAGCACACCAGCATCTCCAAGCACACCTGGATCACCCAGCACACCAGGATCACCAAGTACTCCTGGATCACCAAGCACACCAGGATCACCAAGCACACCAGAATCACCAAGCACACCAGGATCACCAAGCACACCAGAATCACCAAGCACACCTGGATCACCAAGCACACCTGGATCACCAAGCACACCAACATCTCCAAGCACACCTGGATCACCAAGCACTCCAGGATCACCAAGCACACCAGAATCACCAAGCACACCTGAATCACCAAGCACACCAGGATCACCAAGCACACCAGGTTCACCTAGCACACCTGGATCACCAAGCACACCAGGATCACCAAGCACACCAGGATCACCAAGCACACCAGGATCACCTAGCACACCTGGATCACCAAGCACACCAGCATCTCCAAGCACACCTGGATCACCCAGCACACCAGGATCACCAAGTACTCCTGGATCACCAAGCACACCTGGATCACCAAGCACACCAGAATCACCAAGCACACCAGGATCACCAAGCACACCAGAATCACCAAGCACACCAGGATCACCCAGCACACCAGGATCACCAAGTACTCCTGGATCACCAAGCACACCAGGATCACCAAGCACTCCTGGATCACCCAGCACACCAGGATCACCAAGCACACCAGGATCACCAAGCACACCTGGTTCAGCTAGCACACCTGGATCACCAAGCACTCCAGGATCGCCAAGCACACCAGGATCACCAAGCACACCTGGATCACCAAGCACACCAGGATCACCAAGCACACCAGGATCACCAAGCACACCAGGATCACCTAGTACTCCTGGATCACCAAGCACACCAGCATCTCCAAGCACACCTCAATCACCAAGCACACCAGGATCACCAAGCACTCCTGGATCACCAAGCACACCAACATCTCCAAGCACACCTGGATCACCAAGCACTCCAGGATCACCAAGCACACCAGAATCACCAAGCACACCAGAATCACCAAGCACACCAGGATCACCAAGCACACCAGGTTCACCTAGCACACCTGGATCACCAAGCACACCTGGATCACCAAGCACACCAGGTTCACCTAGCACACCTGGATCACCAAGCACACCAGGATCGCCAAGCACACCAGAATCACCAAGCACACCTGGATCACCAAGCACACCTGGATCACCAAGCACACCAACATCTCCAAGCACACCTGGATCACCAAGCACACCAGAATCACCAAGCACACCAGAATCACCAAGCACACCAGGATCACCAAGCACACCAGGTTCACCTAGCACACCTAGATCACCAAGCACACCAGGATCACCAAGCACACCAGGATCACCAAGTACTCCTAGATCACCAAGCACACCAGGATCACCAAGCACACCAGAATCACCAAGCACACCAGGATCACCAAGCACACCAGAATCACCAAGCACACCAGGATCACCCAGCACACCAGGATCACCAAGTACTCCTGGATCACCAAGCACACCAGGATCACCAAGCACTCCTGGATCACCAAGCACACCAGAATCACCAAGCACACCAGAATCACCAAGCACACCAGGATCACCAAGCACACCTGGATCACCAAGCACACCTGGATCACCCAGCACTCCAGGATCACCAAGTACTCCTGGATCACCAAGCACACCAGGATCACCAAGCACACCAGAATCACCAAGCACACCAGGATCACCAAGCACACCAGAATCACCAAGCACACCAGGATCACCCAGCACACCAGGATCACCAAGCACACCAGGATCACCAAGCACTCCTGGATCACCAAGCACACCAGGATCACCAAGTACTCCTGGATCACCAAGCACACCAGGATCACCAAGCACTCCTGGATCACCAAGCACACCAGGATCACCAAGCACACCAGGATCACCTAGCACACCTGGATCACCTAGCACACCTGGATCACCAAGCACACCAGGATCACCAAGCACACCTGGATCACCAAGCACACCTGGATCACCAAGCACACCTGGATCACCAAGCACACCAACATCTCCAAGCACACCTGGATCACCAAGCACTCCAGGATCACCAAGCACACTAGAATCACCAAGCACACCAGAATCACCAAGCACACCAGGATCACCAAGCACACCAGGTTCACCTAGCACACCTGGATCACCAAGCACACCAGGATCACCAAGCACACCTGGATCACCAAGCACACCAGGATCACCAAGCACACCAGGATCACCCAGCACACCAGGATCACCAAGTACTCCTGGATCACCAAGCACACCAGCATCTCCAAGCACACCTGGATCACCCAGCACACCAGGATCACCAAGTACTCCTGGATCACCAAGCACACCAGGATCACCAAGCACACCAGAATCACCAAGCACACCAGGATCACCAAGCACACCAGAATCACCAAGCACACCTGGATCACCCAGCACACCAGGATCACCAAGTACTCCTGGATCACCAAGCACACCAGGATCACCAAGCACTCCTGGATCACCAAGCACACCAGGATCACCAAGCACACCAGGATCACCAAGCACACCTGGTTCAGCTAGCACACCTGGATCACCAAGCACTCCAGGATCGCCAAGCACACCAGGATCACCAAGCACACCTGGATCACCAAGCACACCAGGATCACCAAGCACACCAGGATCACCAAGCACACCAGGATCACCTAGTACTCCTGGATCACATAGCACACCAGCATCTCCAAGCACACCTGGATCACCAAGCACACCTGGATCACCAAGCACACCTCAATCACCAAGCACACCAGGATCACCAAGCACTCCTGGATCACCAAGCACACCAACATCTCCAAGCACACCTGGATCACCAAGCACTCCAGGATCACCAAGCACACCAGAATCACCAAGCACACCAGAATCACCAAGCACACCAGGATCACCAAGCACACCAGGATCACCTAGCACACCTGGATCACCAAGCACACCTGGATCACCAAGCACACCAGGTTCACCTAGCACACCTGGATCACCAAGCACACCAGGATCGCCAAGCACACCAGAATCACCTAGTACTCCTGGATCACCAAGCACACCAGGATCACCAAGCACTCCTGGATCACCAAGCACACCAGGATCACCAAGCACTCCTGGATCACCAAGCACACCAGGATCACCAAGCACTCCTGGATCACCAAGCACACCTGGATCACCCAGCACACCAGGATCACCAAGTACTCCTGGATCACCAAGCACACCAGGATCGCCAAGCACTCCTGGATCACCAAGCACACCAGAATCACCAAGCACCCCAGGATCACCAAGCACACCAGGATCACCAAGCACTCCTGGATCTACAAGCACACCTGGATCACCCAGCACACCAGGATCACCAAGTACTCCTGTATCACCAAGCACACCAGGATCACCTAGCACACCTGGATCACCAAGCACACCAGAATCACCAAGCACACCAGAATCACCAAGCACACCAGGATCACCAAGCACACCAGGATCGCCAAGCACACCAGGATCACCTAGTACTCCTGGATCACCAAGCACACCAGCATCTCCAAGCACACCTGGATCACCAAGCACACCTGGATCACCAAGCACACCAGGATCACCAAGCACACCAGGTTCACCTAGCACACCTGGATCACCCAGCACACCAGGATCACCAAGCACACCAGAATCACCAAGCACACCAGGATCACCAAGCACACCTGGTTCACCTAGCACACCTGGATCAACAAGCACACCAGCATCTCCAAGCACACCTGGATCACCCAGCACACCAGGATCACCTAGTACTCCTGGATCACCAAGCACACCAGCATCTCCAAGCACACCTGCATCACCAAGCACTCCAGGATCACCAAGCACTCCTGGATCACCAAGCACTCCTGGAACACCAAGCACACCTCGATCACCAAGCACACCAGAATCACCAAGCACACCAGGATCACCAAGCACACCAGAATCACCGAGCTCACCACAATCACCAAGCACACCAGGATCACCAAGCACACCAGAATCACCAAGCACTCCTGGATCAACAAGCACACCTGATTCACCAAGCACACCAGAATCACCAAGCACACCTGGATCACCCAGCACACCAGGATCACCAAGTACTCCTGGATCACCAAGCACACCAGGATCACCAAGCACTCCTGGATCACCAAGCACACCAGGATCACCAAGCACACCAGAATCACCAAGCACACCAGGATCACCAAGCACACCTGGTTCACCTAGCGAACCTGGATCACCAAGCACTCCAGGATCACCAAGCACACCTGGATCACCAAGCACACCTCAATCACCAAGCACACCAGAATCACCAAGCACAACAGAATCACCAAGCACACCAGGATCACCAAGCACACCAGGATCACCTAGCACACCTGGATCACCAAGCACACCAGGATCACCAAGCACACCAGGATCACCTAGCACACCTGGATCACCAAGCACACCAGCATCTCCAAGCACACCTGGATCACCCAGCACACCAGGATCACCAAGTACTCCTGGATCACCAAGCACACCAGGATCACCAAGCACACCAGAATCACCAAGCACACCAGGATCACCAAGCACACCAGAATCACCAAGCACACCTGGATCACCAAGCACACCTGGATCACCAAGCACACCTGGATCACCAAGCATACCAACATCTCCAAGCACACCTGGATCAACCAGCACACCAGGATCACCAAGTACTCCTGGATCACCAAGCACACCAGGATCGCCAAGCACTCCTGGATCACCAAGCACACCAGAATCACCAAGCACCCCAGGATCACCAAGCACACCAGGATCACCAAGCACACCTGGATCACCAAGCACACCTGGATCACCAAGCACACCAACATCTCCAAGCACACCTGGATCACCAAGCACTCCAGGATCACCAAGCACACCAGAATCACCAAGCACACCAGAATCACCAAGCACACCAGGATCACCAAGCACACCAGGTTCACCTAGCACACCTGGATCACCAAGCACACCAGGATCACCAAGCACACCAGGATCACCAAGCACACCAGGATCACCAAGCACACCAGGATCACCAAGCACACCAGCATCTCCAAGCACACCTGGATCACCCAGCACACCAGGATCACCAAGTTCTCCTGGATCACCAAGCACACCAGGATCACCAAGCACACCAGAATCACCAAGCACACCAGGATCACCAAGCACACCAGAATCACCAAGCACACCAGGATCACCCAGCACACCAGGATCACCAAGTACTCCTGGATCACCAAGCACACCAGGATCACCAAGCACTCCTGGATCACCCAGCACACCAGGATCATCAAGTACTCCTGGATCACCAAGCACACCAGGATCACCAAGCACACCAGGATCACCAAGCACACCTGGTTCAGCTAGCACACCTGGATCACCAAGCACTCCAGAATCGCCAAGCACACCAGGATCACCAAGCACACCTGGATCACCAAGCACACCAGGATCACCAAGCACACCAGGATCACCAAGCACACCAGGATCACCTAGTACTCCTGGATCACCAAGCACACCAGCATCTCCAAGCACACCTGGATCACCAAGCACACCTGGATCACCAAGCACACCTCAATCACCAAGCACACCAGGATCACCAAGCACTCCTGGATCACCAAGCACACCAACATCTCCAAGCACACCTGGATCACCAAGCACTCCAGGATCACCAAGCACACCTGGATCACCAAGCACACCAGGTTCACCTAGCACACCTGGATCACCAAGCACACCTGGATCACCAAGCACACCAGGTTCACCTAGCACACCTGGATCACCAAGCACACCAGGATCGCCAAGCACACCTGGATCACCCAGCACACCAGGATCACCAAGCACACCAGAATCACCAAGCACACCAGGATCACCAAGCACACCTGGTTCACCTAGCACACCTGGATCACCAAGCACACCAGGATCACCAAGCACACCAGCATCTCCAAGCACACCTGGATCACCAAGCACTCCAGGATCACCTAGTACTCCTGGATCACCAAGCACACCAGAATCACCAAGCACACCTGGATCACCAAGCACACCAGGATCACCAAGCACTCATGGATCACCAAGCACTCCTGGATCACCAAGCACACCTCGATCACCAAGCACACCAGAATCACCAAGCACACCAGGATCACCAAGCACACCTGAATCTCCAAGCACACCTAGATCTCCAAGCACACCAGGATCGCCAAGCACACCAGGATCACCTAGTACTCCTGGATCACCAAGCACACCAGCATCTCCAAGCACACCTGGATCACCAAGCACACCTGGATCACCAAGCACACCAGAATCACCAAGCACACCAGGATCACCAAGCACACCAGAATCACCGAGCTCACCACAATCACCAAGCACACCAGGATCACCAAGCACACCAGGATCACCAAGCACTCCTGGATCAACAAGCACACCTGATTCACCAAGCACACCAGAATCACCAAGCACTCCTGGATCACCAAGCACACCAGCATCTCCAAGCACACCTGGATCACCCAGCACACCAGGATCACCAAGTACTCCTGGATCACCAAGCACACCAGGATCACCAAGCACTCCTGGATCACCAAGCACACCAGGATCACCAAGCACACCAGAATCACCAAGCACACCAGGATCACCAAGCACACCTGGTTCACCTAGCACACCTGGATCACCAAGCACTCCAGGATCACCAAGCACACCTGGATCACCAAGCACACCTCAATCACCAAGCACACCAGAATCACCAAGCACACCAGAATCACCAAGCACACCAGGATCACCAAGCACACCAGGATCACCTAGCACACCTGGATCACCAAGCACACCAGGATCACCAAGCACACCAGGATCACCTAGCACACCTGGATCACCAAGCACACCAGCATCTCCAAGCACTCCTGGATCACCCAGCACACCAGGATCACCAAGTACTCCTGGATCACCAAGCACACCAGGATCACCAAGCACACCAGAATCACCAAGCACACCAGGATCACCAAGCACACCAGAATCACCAAGCACACCTGGATCACCAAGCACACCTGGATCACCAAGCACACCTGGATCACCAAGCATACCAACATCTCCAAGCACACCTGGATCAACCAGCACACCAGGATCACCAAGTACTCCTGGATCACCAAGCACACCAGGATCACCAAGCACACCAGAATCACCAAGCACACCAGGATCACCAAGCACACCTGGTTCAGCTAGCACACCTGGATCACCAAGCACTCCAGAATCGCCAAGCACACCAGGATCACCAAGCACACCAGGATCACCAAGCACACCAGGATCACCAAGCACACCTGGTTCAGCTAGCACACCTGGATCACCAAGCACTCCAGAATCGCCAAGCACACCAGGATCACCAAGCACACCAGGATCACCAAGCACACCAGGATCACCAAGCACACCAGGATCACCTAGTACTCCTGGATCACCAAGCACACCAGCATCTCCAAGCACACCTGGATCACCAAGCACACCTGGATCACCAAGCACACCTCAATCACCAAGCACACCAGGATCACCAAGCACTCCTGGATCACCAAGCACACCAACATCTCCAAGCACACCTGGATCACCAAGCACTCCAGGATCACCAAGCACACCTGGATCACCAAGCACACCAGGTTCACCTAGCACACCTGGATCACCAAGCACACCTGGATCACCAAGCACACCAGGTTCACCTAGCACACCTGGATCACCAAGCACACCAGGATCGCCAAGCACACCTGGATCACCCAGCACACCAGGATCACCAAGCACACCAGAATCACCAAGCACACCAGGATCACCAAGCACACCTGGTTCACCTAGCACACCTGGATCACCAAGCACACCAGGATCACCAAGCACACCAGCATCTCCAAGCACACCTGGATCACCAAGCACACCAGGATCACCAAGCACTCATGGATCACCAAGCACTCCTGGATCACCAAGCACACCTCGATCACCAAGCACACCAGAATCACCAAGCACACCAGGATCACCAAGCACACCTGAATCTCCAAGCACACCTAGATCTCCAAGCACACCAGGATCACCAAGCACACCAGGATCACCAAGCACTCCTGGATCAACAAGCACACCTGGATCACCAAGCACACCAGAATCACCAAGCACTCCTGGATCACCAAGCACACCAGCATCTCCAAGCACACCTGGATCACCCAGCACACCAGGATCACCAAGCACACCAGAATCACCAAGCACACCAGGATCACCAAGCACACCACAATCACCGAGCACACCACAATCACCAAGCACACCAGGATCACTAAGCACACCTGAATCTCCAAGCACACCTAGATCTCCAAGCACACCAGGATCACCAAGCACACCAGGATCACCAAGCACTCCTGGATCAACAAGCACACCTGGATCACCAAGCACACCAGAATCACCAAGCACTCCTGGATCACCAAGCACACCAGCATCTCCAAGCACACCTGGATCACCCAGCACACCAGGATCACCTAGTACTCCTGGATCACCAAGCACACCAGGATCACCAAGCACTCCTGGATCACCAAGCACACCCGGATCACCAAGCACACCAGAATCACCAAGCACACCAGGATCACCAAGCACACCTGGTTCACCTAGCACACCTGGATCACCAAGCACTCCAGGATCACCAAGCACACCTGGATCACCAAGCACACCTGGATCACCAAGCACACCTGGATCACCAAGCACTCCTCAATCACCAAGCACACCAGGATCACCAAGCACACCTGGATCACCAAGCACACCAGCATCTCCAAGCACACCTGGATCGCCAAGCACACCAGAATCACCTAGTACTCCTGGATCACCAAGCACTCCTGGATCACCAAGCACACCAGGATCACCAAGCACACCAGAATCACCAAGCACACCAGGATCACCAAGCACACCTGGTTCACCTAGCACACCAGGTTCACCTAGCACACCTGGATCACCAAGCACACCAGGATCACCAAGCACACCAGGATCAGCAAGTACTCCTGGATCACCAAGCATACCAGGATCACCAAGCACACCAGAATCACCAAGCACACCAGGACCACCAAGCACACCAGAATCACCAAGCACACCAGGATCACCCAGCACACCAGGATCACCAAGCACACCAGGATCACCAAGCACACCAGGTTCACCTAGCACACCTGGATCACCAAGCACACCAGGATCACCAAGCACACCAGGATCACCAAGCACACCAGGATCACCTAGCACACCTGGATCACCAAGCACACCAGCATCTCCAAGCACACCTGGATCACCCAGCACACCAGGATCACCAAGTACTCCTGGATCACCAAGCACACCAGGATCACCAAGCACACCAGAATCACCAAGCACACCAGGATCACCAAGCACACCAGAATCACCAAGCACCCCGGGATCACCCAGCACTCCAGGATCACCAAGTACTCCTGGATCACCAAGCACACCAGGATCACCAAGCACTCCTGGATCACCAAGCACAGCAGGATCACCAAGCACACCAACATCTCCAAGCACACCTGGATCACCAAGCACACCAACATCTCCAAGCACACCTGGATCACCAATCACTCCAGGATCACCAAGCACACCAGAATCACCAAGCACACCAGAATCACCAAGCACACCAGGATCACCAAGCACACCAGGTTCACCTAGCACACCTGGATCACCAAGCACACCAGGATCACCAAGCACACCTGGATCACCAAGCACACCAGGATCACCAAGCACACCAGGATCACCAAGCACACCAGAATCACCAAGCACACCAGGATCACCAAGCACACCAGGTTCACCTAGCACACCTGGATCACCAAGCACACCAGGATCACCAAGCACACCAGGATCACCAAGCACACCAGAATCACCAAGCACACCAGGATCACCAAGCACACCAGAATCACCAAGCACACCAGGATCACCCAGCACACCAGGATCACCAAGTACTCCAGGATCACCAAGCACTTCTGGATCACCAAGCACAGCAGGATCACCAAGCACACCAGGATCACCTAGCACACCTGGATCACCTAGCACATCTGGATCACCAAGCACTCCAGGATCACCAAGCACACCTGGATCACCAAGCACACCTGGATCACCAAGCACACCTGGATCACCAAGCACACCAACATCTCCAAGCACACCTGGATCACCAAGCACTCCAGGATCACCAAGCACACCAGAATCACCAAGCACACCAGAATCACCAAGCACACCAGGATCACCAAGCACACCAGGTTCACCTAGCACTCCTGGATCACCAAGCGCACCAGGATCACCAAGCACACCTGGATCACC